>NW_020955881.1:211621-304807 GCF_003031625.1 Empidonax traillii
GGAAAGCCAAGGAAGGGTAACATAAGTTGTGTGTAAATTCAGGAAATGTGGAAGATATTTGCTGCAACAAATGATGGTTAGGGTTAAATGTGAGTTTGAAAGTAGCTAGAAAATTATCTTCCAGGCTACATAGTGGAAAGTCACCAACAGAGTCCTAAAATGTAGTCTGGACAGAGAGTCAGAGTGGGCAATTTGGTCTGGCAAAGTGAATGGCAAGGGCTAATAATCCATGGGGAATAGGTGCTTTGTAAAATAAGCTGTTTCTTCATTGATGTTGTTAGATCACCATCTAGAGGACATTTAAAAACACGTACTTGTCAATCTACTGTAGTTTCTTGAAATTTTATTTCTATTCATTGAGTCTGTGTGAGTCAAGCAGCACAAATTAGTAATAACTGGTTAAACACTGAAGTGGGAAATTCATTATATTTTCCACTCCACTGGCACATTTTTTGTTCAGTTTCAGACAGTGGTTAGCTACAAATATGTTTGGGATTAAGCGTGATCTTTTCATATCTGGTAGTGTCCTATTGTTATAATCCTATCTCCTTCATTCTCTTTTGAACTTTGAGCAGAGAGATGGGTTTTTTATTCCAAAAAATGTTCACACTATTTTCTTGCTTTAGAGTGTTGTTAGCTACATATGATGCAAAGTTTTTGCCTAACTGCATATGACATGTTTGTATGTCACATGAGTGCCATGATGTCACAATGCGCCCCAGCCAAGACTGTGGTGGTGGTTCAGTCCAGACTCTGTTAGCTGAAAAGCAGTGAGGAGCAAAAGTGTCTTGTGCTGCACGGGAAAATAGAATGGGGCGTAATCCAACCCTGATCGTTTTCCTGGGCTTTACCATCTATCTGATGGGTTTGTTCCCAGTCACTTACTGCTCAGTCTTCTCCAATGCCTTTGCACCAGTGGAAAGCCAGACCATGATTCTCACTGCAAAGAGTGGACAGCAAGAGGGAAACAGTCCATCAGCAGGTGAGAGGAAGGGTTGAAGTTGGAGGATGAGAAGGAAGGGGCTTGGAGAGCAACCAAAGGCAGGAAATGAGAAAGGGTGTGGACACAGAAGCTTGGTTTTGTAAAGAGAAAATCAGAGAGGGAACAAGAAGATCTATGTCAAGGTGAACTGGGGGTCAGATGGTCCCTAAGGAACAGGGAACCAGCAATGGAAGGAGATAGAAAGGCCAGCAGGGCAGGGACCCAGTTCCCACAGCCACGAGCAGGACAGGCCTGGGTATGGCAGTCAGGGGCAGACAAGGGGTCACCAGGGAAGTCCATGATGTTGAGACAAGTCCAAGTTCAAGGAGGAATACCAGTCAGTGTCAGGGTCAAACGTAGTGGTGGTGACCAGAGTCAGACACAGTCCAGTGACTGCCCAGCCCTACACTTACACAGGGCAGAGGATGTGGGAGAGGCACACGTTCAGGCTGCTTCATGGATATTAAGGCCTCTTAGATCACCCATAGCCCCGACTGCAGCCTCCCATCTCAGCTGGTCCCCCTCACACCCCAGAGAGATCCAAAAGGAAAGGTCCAGGCCACTCCTGGGGAGCAGGAAAGAAATGAAAGAAAGCAGGGTCAGACACAGTCCATTGCTGCAGGAAAGTCAATAGCATTAAGCCATATTCAAGGTCAAAACAGGAAGACAATTCATCGGTCAAGATCCAGAATAACAAGGTCCATGGCCAGGCACAGCTGTGATGGAGATGGAGGTGGAGATATGTATACTTGCAACAGACCACAAATACAGATCTTAGGTCCAAGCTTAAATAAAGCTCCTAAACCCATAGGATTCAGCTGAGGCTGTTAAGAGCCATTACAACCTGTTACTACAGTCGTGGCCCTGAAAAGATAAAACCCCATAAATGTATCTGGGATGACTTATAATGTAGAAGTACAGGAAAGAAAGAAAGAAGATGCAAAGGAAGAAGAGTGAGGACAAAGCAATATCTGAAATAAAAGATTTCAAAAACAGAATCACAGAAACAAGACAAGGATAACACAAGCAGAGATGGAATGGGGTATAATGCCAATCTGCCTAGGGTGAAGGAGAAAATGGACATGCAGAAAGGGTGAGATGGATTTGAAAGTTTAGAAAGCGGGGCGAGAAAAGTAGGGGAGGGAAGCAGAGGTATAAAGGATGAAAGAAGTATGAAAAGATGCAAAGTATGAAAGAAGTGAAAAAGAAGAAAGCTTATGTTGTCCCTTTTCCCCCAGTCACAGGTTGGGAGGAAATGGAGGAGACTTTTGTGGCTTCATCAACAGGGGAAGGAATGGAGGTGATCGATATGGTGCAGTCTGAGGACTCAGAGACACTGAGCAATTCAGCAGATCTGCTGTTGGATCTGGCTCTTTCCCTGAAGATTGGCAGCATTGTGCTCTTTTTTTTATGCATGACATAGAGCATGAAATCATTTCTGTGATCGTGGATGATAACAATTTGAGCGTCTAGCTGTGTTTCGTGGTCACTTTCTGGACAATACGGCTCCTCTTCATCAACCACATGCCAGGGAACACAGAAGACAAAGGCAGAGACCTTGTGCGTGTATTGAAAGTTGTTTTCTTTCTCCTTGAGAAACACAATAAATTCTCATGTAATTTTTTCTAAGCCAGACTTCTTGCACTTCCCATATGTTCTTTGTGTAAAAACAACACCATAGTTTCTAATAAGAATTGATCCAACTCACCAACTTCAGGGGTGACCCTGTCTTTGAAACAGAATATTCATAAATTCATCATGTATTGTAAGAACAAGAAAAAAAAAGCATATTCCAGGGGACGGTGCCCCACATACACTTAACAAGATAGATACAAGAAAAGTTAAGACTTCTCAAAATGCAGACTGTCAGTGCCTTTTGTTTTTCTAAACCATATAAACACAGAAGCCAACTAGTCTCAGAACACTGAAATGACATCTGTATTACAGACAATGTTAATTGCTATTAACATCTTAAAAAAAGACAGTCTGGACAAGCTTCTAGGAGAAAATTGAATGAGCGAAGGAGGAGTATACACTTTAAATGATAACAACAAGCACAGGTCTAATTTCGTTATTTTTTTATGATGAGTAAATAAATTATTTTGAGGCATTATTATCCATGACTTGGAAGTTCAGCTAAGAATGACAGTTGTGTTGGAACAATACAAATACAGAACAGAGAAACAGGCCTGATCATAAAGAGTTTGCAATCAAAGTAATTTTTTATTAGTATTTTAGTTAAGTAATGAAAACAAAATCTCTAAACAGTCTGTTCCTGGAAAATATTTTGCTGCATTGGTCAGTACTTAGAAAGTGTTAACACAGTTATTTTACAAGGCTTACATTAATGAGGGATGTTTCCACTTGACATCACCTATTCCACAAACAGTCCCCACACAGCCAATATAACAGGTAAAATAAAAATGCTCCCATAATCAAGAACAATTTGAAGAGTATGGAAAAGGGAGGAGTATTTTGTATACTTATTAACATTGGTAAATTTTAGAATATTGGTATAAATTTTCTAATTATGAGAACCTGAAATGGATGTAATTATTAATGGTTGATCTTGAGAATGTATTTTAGGCATTTCTACTGCTACACCAAAACATGTTGCTTCTTACTCTGTTTTTCCTCCAAATTAAATTAACACCTAACATTCATTTTGAAGTAAAAAGTAAAATCCTGCAGCAGCTCTATTCATCTGTTTGGATGGTAAATATTTACAAATGTAGGGATGAGAGAACCTTCAGGGATGAGAGAATCAGGTTCGGGATCCAGAGAAATTCTTGGATTTCTAATTAATCAATCTTCAGACTTCTAGGAAACCCTCATAACTGTCCCATACTCCACCCTGAACCATATCTTTAACCCTAGAAACTAAAAAAAGAAAGTCTTGTTGAAAAAGAAAGAAGAAAGAGAACCTGTTCTCAGCTTCCAGTCCCTCTCCCACTAATGGGGATGCTTTAGTCTTTCCCCTTTTTTCTCTTATGAGTTTTGCTGATTAAACAAAAACAGAACAGAGAAGGCCTTCAGTAACCTGCATTATTACAAAAACAGAACAGAGAAGGCCTTCAGTAACCTTCATTATTAAGTGACTTATCTTTCAGCCTGCAAACTATAGTCACTCTTTCCTAGTACCTGTCTCAATTTATTAGTAAAAGAAGAGAAGAAGATTCTTCCCTCTCTTTATAAAGTACGTGTGTGGTTTGCATAGTAACCCATAAGATTTTCCTAGGAGTCATTAACTCATGAACAACTCTTAGAGCTCCAGCTTATTGACCTGTCCATTAGACATGACTGGGAAGCTGCTGGAGTAGACAGGGAAATGCACTGAACAGAGGGACTAATAATGTAACAGTCTGTCTGTTTACAGCTCCTCAGGAGTTGCTGCCTGCTAGAGACTGACTAGTCACCTTGCTACCTTGGGACTTGTTAAACTCCAGAGTTACATCTGGGACAGTGTTCTGAGAGCCTTGGAGTAGACCTTCTTCACTTATAAGCTCAGTTTAAAAATTTCTCTACCATTAACTTCTACGGAGAGGATAACAATAAAAGGAAGGTAACGGAGTGTCACCCATGTCACCCCAAGGGCCCTGCAAAGATGGTCATACTTTCAGGGTCAGGAATTCCTGTCCCTGGGGTCATATCTCTCTTCCTCCTTTCCCATGCAGATTACCAGATGCGGCATTTGTTGACTGGGTTCATTGGGGATCCACTGGAACAGTGGAAGAGCTTGGAGAAGTCCTGGCTGTTGCTGACAGGCCCACAGACACGAAGTGGCAAGGGACTATGTGGATCTGTGCTCAGGGAAGACTGTAGCTTTTCTGACTCCTGGTGTCCACACATTGCCTGAAAGAAAGTAAAACAAAAAAGTCAGTTTGGCTGAAAGTCCTCATGGGATCAAGTCTTAAGGCTCCTCATACCTCTGCACACGCCTGAGAGTGCTAGAGTAAACAACGCAACATGCATACATGGCTGCCAACGGTCTGTCTTATGACTGTTTTTCTTTTCCTTAAATTTCTCTTTCCTAATTTCTCTATCTGACAATCAGTTCTTTTTCTGTACTGCATAGTCCAGAGCACAGGGAATTTAGGCCACCTCGGCTAGGCTCATTCAACATTGGACTCTGTCTAAAGTAATACTAAAGATATTGTCTCAGTGTCTAGTTTCAGCTTGTTAAGTCAAATCAATGAGTGCTCCTCAAGAAAAGAGAGCACTTACACAAAATCCCACTGCTACCTGAGAGACTCAGGGGAGGATTATGTGACTTTACTAGTGTTAAACTGGCAATCCAAGTCTTCATTCTCGTGATTTCGGTCTTTATTCATTGACAAATGATGCAGTAGCTGCCAGATAACCTCTGAAATGCAAATCTTGCCACCAAGACTCAATAATCTCCTTTTTTACACACTGCTCTGACCTAATCTCGATACATGCACAAAACTTTTCCCTTTGAACAATTACAGTGACTTACAAGGGTGTGACTTTTCTGAGCTCAGAAATCCAATGATCTATCACAAGGAACTCAACAGCACTGCTATGCACAATTGCACAACTTTGCAGAAATCCTTAAAGCAAGTTCCCACAGAAATGTGTAACTATGTGTGCATGTCCTTCTAGTTCTTTATCTCTAAATAACATTTGAAACTCTTTTTTTTCCACTACCAGTCACTCAGAATGATATGACATCTAGTTATTCAGCACGACAGAAAGGCAAATGGAGGAAGGGATGGAGAGGTACACAACTTTTGCAGGAAGATTTCACTTTTCATGAGTAAGATTTCTCATAACAGCAAAAAGAACCCTCAGAAGCTGGCAATGCTCTCCCTGATGCAGCTTGTCTGCTATGAGTTAATATTGGTAGATTTCAGATCTTTGTAAAATTTCTGTTCGCAGACAGGACTTTTGTTAGCTTTGAGATCTGTAACAGGGGCCCTACATGTGAATTTTAGTTTCTAAATAATATTCTGAATGTCACAAAATTATCGGTCATTCCCAGTTCTGTGAAGAGGGGGAATAGAGATTGAGTATCGAGAAAGACAAACTAATAATGGAGAGTGAGAAAGACATATGACTAGCTTGGAATTCATTACATGAGCAAAACTGAGGTAGAAAAGTTGATCATGTGAAAGTCCAATCTTGGATAAATCCTTCTCTTCTTTGTGCTTTTTCAGCCAGTTCTTATAGGCCTGTGGAGAGAGAAAATGACTAGTAATAAATCCTCCTTCAGACAGTATCCCAAGCTCATGTCTTCTGCCAGTGGAATCTATCAATCTAATATAGATTTAATAAATTAGCAAGATTGCATCATTCTCCTCACTCTGAGGCTCTCTGCTGCTGGCCATGCCCCTAATAACTCTAACGCAGGAGAATAACAACATAATTCCTTTCCTTCCCATTTCAGATACTCCCGCACACATTGTCATAAGAGAAGATGTAGTAACTGCACTATGAAAGAATGAAAATTACTTTCAAAACAATTCAAAAATATTTGAGTGTAAATTAAAAGACTTTCTACTTCTTATCATTCTTTGTGCAAGAATGTAAAAGTACCATCTTAGACCTATGGATCTCACAGCACTCTCAGTAATTAAACTGTTGAAGCATTGCATGAGGAAATAAAAAACTCTCTCTATATTAAAATATTGCTGAAAACATCTTTATGGAGTCATTTTACCACAACACAGAATTCTGTTTCACATCTCAGCTTACTTCCTCAAGTATAACACACACATATAAATAATAGCATGCCTTTGTATGCATGACATAAATGGGGAAGTAAAGATGGTGAAAGGGAGAAGTTGTTTTACATGGAAATAGTGAGGTTATGAGCAGAGCTTCATGAGGATTCTCTGTCTGGAATAACAGAGGGCAAGCAGGGCTCATGGTTCACTGGCACAAGTGTGCAAGAAATACGGAACTGGAGCAGCATATAGGAGAGGGGTACAGCAGAGCAGTCCTGTGACACGGCAGTTGAGTTGTGTGGTGAGACTATGAGATTAGAGAAGTGAACTACAATACCTGGTAAGCGATGGCAAGCCCTCCAGTGTCAGCTGTATTCTCCAACAGTGTAAAAGTGCCACTGACATTAAAGCTGTAGCTTTCATACTGTTCAACCAAGCAGTCTATAGATTTTTGTAGTGCGCTCCTGTTGCACGCAGGACAGCCCTCAGGCAACACTGTGGGAAAAAAAATCCTAGAAAGCAAAGCTATTTATGGCATTCACCTGTGTTCCTCACATTAATCCCTGATTCTTCTTAGTAGTCAGCATGGGCAGGAATTGGGTTTCCTTAACTTCATCTATCTTAATAATATATGTATACATTAAAATAGGGACTAGGATTTCATACCTTCTAAAGGGAAAGTACCAGTGGGACCTAGAAGAGTAAATAAAGAGCCAGTACCCACCATAACCATAGAATGAGTGGAGAATTTCATGTGCCATGAAGACTCCGATGGCTCCAAAGTTCACAGCACTGAAAAAGAAAGATGAAACAAGTGCTTTTGGAAAGAAAAAGAGGGTGGATGAGCATCCCTTATAGCCATGGAGCCCAACTGTGGGCTCAACAGGCACATTCTACTCTGAGAGCACACACAGAAGCATTTCTTATTTATTGTCACTCACATATGTAAAAATGCAAATACAAGTGTAAATTATCCTACCAGTGCTTAAAATTGTACTGTGGGATTATTTTAAAGTATTTGTAACTAATAAGCCATCAAAATAATGAAGAATCTGTGAATGAGGTTCCACCTTTATGAACTGTAATGACATGTATTGTTGTTGAAATACATCCTTATTTACCTCCTATTTTCACCATAAAAAGCAACCGTAATGGTAACCATATAAAAGCAGGATGTTTAGAGAAGCAATCTTGCAAGAGTTGTCCTGTGAGAAATGATACATAAATTGGCAGGGCAAATTAAAACTACGAAGGTTTGACTACAATTTCTCTGGTCTCTCATTGGCAATCTTGCTACTAGCAAGAGATTGTACTGGAAACCCCCAGCAGTTCTTTCCAAATGGAATTTCTACGATTCTGTGCAATGAATTTACAAGTAGTCAAACAAGGAAGAGTACATTCAAATTGCATTTCCATTATGTGAAATTATGGGCTCATTCTTTCTTCCCATGCACTGATTAGCACTGCTGAAGCATGAAATTATTGCACTAGATCTCTATTACATCACTGGGAACTCAGTAGGAAGTGACAAGAAGAGCTCATCTTTTCTTAGAAATGCTCTTTCGGAAGCTGATAACTTATAACTGTTGCCCAGAGAAGCTGTGGATGTCCCATCCCTTGAAGTGTTCAAGGCCAGTCTGAATGGGGTTCTGAGAAACATGCTTTAGTGGAAGGTGTTCCTGCCCATGGCAGGGGGGTTGGAACTAGACAATCTTCAAGGTCCTTCCAACCCAAATAATTTTATGATTCTAGGATACTATAACAATTGTATTGCTTTTCTGACTTCTTGTTTTAAAATTCATTCTCACAGTCACGTGAATTGGCTCTTGCCAGTAAATTTTAAACTCTTGCCAGTAAAGTTTAAACTTTGGCGTATCATCTGAGAAAATGCTATTGTGCTGATTCACCAAAAGCTGATCAAGTTTGTCTTATTAGTCTATTTAACTGAGGTGACAGTGAGAAAAATGTCTTTTACTAACACTGAAAACAAAAGGAATAAGAAGCTGAGAGTAAGAATACGATAAATTAAGCCCACAGCACCAGAAAAAGTATTTCTTTTCTATTATTCTTTTGAGATCTCCTTTTCTTCATACTATAATGAATTTGTTAAATACTGCAAGAACTAGAAGATTACCATGGAGAAAATAATTACTTTTAACTGAGACATGTTTCTTTCAAACTTCAGCCTTTTGCCACAATGTAAGCTTATCTTTCACTACCATGGTATTAGGAAAAGTGTCTATCTATTATCAGCAAAAAAGGACATTGGATTATATGTTTACAGTCAAATGCTTTAAGTGCTTTTAATATCAGAAACAACATTGCTTAAGAGACCTGTTCTGTATGATGAAAGAACCCAACCAGAGTAGTATGGTCTACAGAACTTTTGTTGTTGCAGGGGAAGACTCAGAATTAAAAATCTATGTGCTTAATAGAAAGGGTTTCTAAAAAAAAAACTGGAAAAAAAAAACAACTGGATACATTTGGAAAAGACTTCTGACAAGAATTTGCTCTGTGAGGCTCCTATTTTCTCTGGGTTAGGTTTCTATGGCTTAGATTTTAGGAATTCTTGGAATCTTGAAAATGAGAGGCAAAGATGAAATATCTTCTTTACAGTTAACCTACATGAGACTCCTGACCCTTGCTCTGAAGTAATACAATTCTAGTAATATCCTAGATATAGTAATATACTACATCTAGTAATATACTAGACCACCTAGATTCTGATTCTGCTCCAGCAGAGTCAATGATCACTCTCTTTCAGAAGTCATAAGGCAGTATCCATCTGGCTTCAGAAAAAAAAACAAACAAACAATGGTTTTCCCCTTTTACTGTGTCTTTCTGGGATGAAATAATAAAAAGAAGATAGACTCATAAAGATACTTCCTGGAAGCATGGTGCAGGCCAAGGGACTACATTCAGCTTCCACCTTCGCAGCCCTTCCATACCTGGGAAACTCCATGTGGAAAAAAGGGCTGCGAAACATTCCAGCAGGAAAGACCACCATGTGGTGCCTTATTGAGTAGTATGAATGCACACTCCAGGGAGACACATGCCACCTAGGAAAAAAAAAAAAAAAAAGAGAGAGAGAGGGAGGAAAGATTAGAGAATGTACTAACATCTTATCTCAAACCTTGCTCCTTTCCTCCACTGAGTTTGCAAAACTAGTGTGCTCAGTTCAACTGCTCGTACAGCACCAGCAAATGATGAAATTCACATTGTCTAATTCCAGGTGTTCAAAATAAACCTTCACTTGTTTACAGATGGGCAGAGCTAATAGCTTAGTTTTCATACACATGGAGGGATTCTTCCTCACAATTTTCTTGTCAGCCTCCTGTGAAATCCTGCACAGAATACTCTTCAGGAAGTGTAAGGTCCTAAGCACACTTGGCAATGCTGCCTGCCTTCTGAAGCATCCTGTATCCTGCCAGCATTCACATCATCCCAGTGCTCTGCTGTTTTCTTTGCTGCAAGGTCCAGGAGAACCAGCTGTCCCCCTCACTCAAAAAAGCATGGGCCAAAAAAAGTGGCATGTTTTCAAGAGTCTGGGGCTCTCTCCACAATGGTGGGGTATTTTGGCAGCACATGCTCAAGCTGAACACAGGACAGGCTGCCCAACTCAAGGCTTTTTAAAGGAGGATGCAGCAATGCAGACATGCAGCAACATTTAGAGCCGGTGAAACCACATTTGGAAGTACTGTGCCCAATTCTTCCCTCTTGCTCTCCCTCTCCTTCCACAGTAAGAGAGATACAGGCATACAATTGATCACATTCCTGAGTGATCTGCTCTAGCTGATCCTGCTTTGACAGGAGAATTGGACTGGGTGATCTTCATAGGTCACTTCCAACCTTAGTTAGTTCACAACTGTGTAATTCTGTTATATTTTTCAGATCATGTTCTGACTTACTTATTTTGTGGGTGATGCTGAAGGAGATGCAAGTAGGAATTTTCCTTCAGTACCTTCAAGCAAGCCACCACATTGAGGAAAAAAGTGTCTTCATTTATCTCCAACTGAGGGAAGAGACAGGTAATGTGACTGTCATAAGGCATAAGTGAGGAATGAATTGAACAGTATGAGAAAAAGAAAAGTCCCACAGGTCAAAAAAGGGTTAATCAAAAGAGAAACCAATGGGATACTTGTAGTTTTTTTCCCAGTTATAAAGACCTTCAGTTTAAGATAGGACAGGAATGTTATCTGAAGGCCGAACAGAACATACCAACACATCAAAATTGCTTCTATCAGGCCAGCTACTCTAAATAGGAGACGGCATAGAAAACATTTTAGAAGCAACAAGTAAAGGTTCTCTGGGCCCATATATCCCCACAAAATGAACAGTAGGAAATGTGCATTGTTCCAGAGGTCATAACTTCTTTTATAAGCAGACAAGATAGCAGTTGGTACAGGTAAACTGACATTAATGAGGCAGGCATGTTTACATTATATAGCTCACATTCTGGTATTCCAGGTTCACTTTGGCAGTCTGGAGTATGTGAGCTGGATAGCCAATCTCCACTTGTAGTTTGGAAACCTAAAATAATAATAAACAAACAAACGAACAAAAAGAAACACGATCAATAGGACTCTTTATATGTTTCAAGTCTTTTTAAATGCTATGTCTAAACAATGTAAGCATGATCTGTGAGTCAGCCCTTCAAAATGACAGCTACTCTGTTTCTGCTTTCTTAACTCTCTGACCTGAGACCCAATGTTGTTTTACTCTTCTTTTTCTTTATAGGATTATTTTCTGCCATTCACCTTTATAGCTTTTAACCTCTCTAGGTGTATAAAACTGAACTGTATCTCAATACAATTAACTCAGAGTATCCACGGACAAACAAAAACTGAGCCGCTCTATGCCTGCACATCAGTGTGTGTACACATGCATGATGGCACTTGTGATACCACTCTCAATTTTTAGTATGTATAAGACATCTCTTTAAGATTGTGTGCCTGTAGAAGCAGGTAGGCATATGTGAAGGTGCAGGCCTCTTCCATTCCTTCTCCAAAGGCTTCAGGGAAAGGAAGGTCTTAGTAACTTCTGCCTTCTGCACGCACCGAGGTTTTAGCTCTTTGGCGAGTCTGTTCATCCATCCATTCCAACTCGTCCAGTCGGTCATAGAGGGCATCTTGGATCTCAGAGAACATCTGCTCAGCCTGCCATGGAGAAAAGAAGGCAACTTTGTTCTTCTGCAACTGCAGAAAACATTGCTCAGGCTTAGTTACCATCTTCCGCTGTTCCAGCAATTCAGCTACGGAATAATTGGGGAAACTTTCCTCTTTTTGTGATGAAAGAGATTTCGGTTTCCACAGTGATTTAGGCTTAAGTTATTTGGCATCCAATTTTCTCCCACACACCTTTTCATCTTGCCTCTCACAATAATTATGCCTATGCTAACTGCTCCTTTTACTGTAGATACACTCAGAATGTGCTGGCATTGATTTGTTTCTTTACAGTTGGTCATGTGATTGCTTAATGGCTTTTTAACTGGAAATCTGATTGAAATAGATCATATTGCTGATGAATACTGTTAATACTTAACTGTTATTCCATGGACCACACTGAGATTCCATGTATTTGAAGGGCTGTCATAGCTATTGGTGATGCGCATATCCGACTTTGCTAACAGTTGAGACAAAGATAATAACCGGTATTTAGCTCTGACTATTCTAGCAATGACAGCAATGTCTTGTTCTGACATGTCTCGTTCCCAAAAAAGGAGGGAAAGTGCGTAAGCACAGGAATATGTAAAAAGGTATAAAACCTACACATGATTTTGCTGCCTTGATGTGGTCTTAAGTTGGCATGTCAAAAAAAGAAAGGTGAAGCTATGCTCTGCTTGGAGGTTAAGACGATGAATACCTACAAGTTTCTTGGTCTGCTGAGGGAAAATTTCTTGCACAATCATCTTCCCTAGAACTGGCTCAAAGAAAGAGCTGGTATCAATCAAGCACTTCCTCCAGCGCTCAGCTGGGATCTGTAAGAACAGAGAAAAAACCAGACACGTGACAGTGAGGTCAAATAAATATGAAGTCAGTAAAAAGATATGTAGATGTGCAGTCAGTAGCATATACATTACTGTCTAAAAATGACAGCAGTGAATAAGTAATGTAGTTCTATTTAAGCTATCTCAGAAAGCGTTAATCAATTAAAACACTGATTTCCTTATGATTTACTCCCTTACTTTCACTCAAGATGAAAATTCCTATGCTAGCTGAGAAAAATACCTAGAAGAAAGGTGATCATCTGCATTTTGTTCACTAGTCCATGACACAGTGCACTCAGCTTCTATGAAGTTTTGTGCATCATGTCTGCTCACATATTTCTTTGAGAAAAATGAAGCAATTAATGGCCTTTACTCCCCCCCAAATCTAAGAAACTCCATACAGACAAGACATCAAGAGAACATCCAGACGACATGACCTATAGCATTCAACTGCTAGGGAGGCTGAAGAAGGTGATTAAAGACTAACTCACCATTCTAGATCCCATTTTTCCATAAAGAATCTTATATAGCTCCAGGCGTGCATCTTGGAATCGACTGTCAAGGGCTGGGGAGAGATTCCCAACCAGACAAACAATCATATAAATGTGAAGGACCCTGTAGGAAAATGACATTTAAAAAGGAAGAGGGTTGAAGGCTGGTCACCATAAACACAGAGGCAAGGCAAGTGTCAGAGGAGTACCTTGAGGCAGAGTAACCCTAGGAACCTGAACAATGACAGCAAAGTACTCTGAATAGGCTACACCTGGGGTTATCAAAGGAGGATAATTTGACAGGAGTCAACCAAAGAAACTCCCCAGAACACCATCGGGACTCAAGGGGTAATTGCCTGTGGGGTCACAGGATTCTTTATGGGAGGTAAGAGAAAGATAATTTTTAGGACTAGTCTGTGGGATTCTGTGAGACTTTATTATGGCATATTTATGGGAAGGACCAAAGGCAAGGAAAGGGAAAGATTGTGGTGGATTGGGAGAACATACATGGGAAAATGGAGAGGAAAGGTGGTAAGACAGAATGGTTGAGTGTAAACTTGTGGCTTGCCAGGGTGTCTGTCTGACTGAGCCCTGCAGATGGTCACCAGGATACATCCTGGTTTACTAAATACTATTCTTAAATAACATTCTATTTGTTGTATTTGGGGATGGAACAGAATACTGGAGAGAGAACAAGTTTGAGTATTGATTGTGGGAGGGACTTTGGTTCAAGCTAGTTGCTGGAAAGAGCAGAAGTCTGAGAGTTGGCTATTGGAGATACCAGTGGTTTGGACTGGGTACTGGAGAGATCTGTTGGTATACATGTGTTTTTAACAGGAAGAGACCAGAATAACAGCAAACAAAGTAGGGCTGCAAGACGTAGGGGCTCATATCCAGGTGATATGCCAGCAGCTATGGACACGAGGGCATCTGGGGCTAGCTTCTGGACAGACTGAATATCTAAGACCAGCCATTGGCATGATCCACACTGTGTGTGTGCAAATATATACCTTGCTAGTATACACCAGTCCTGATTAGCTGGAGCTAGGGAATAGAATCAGGGTGTCTGAGCTGTTCATGTTTGTATTAGTGCTACAGCAAAGGCAATGTATTCCATCTCTATTGATCACACTCACACACATACGCACACACACACACATATATATATATGATCTATTTTTATATGTGTGTTCATATATGGTGCATGCATATGCAAGCCTATTGGGAATATATGCTAAGCCTTAGTAATGGTCAAATCTGTGGATATAAAGCCCCAGCATCCTTGCAATTGTTAGACTACTGGATTCAGCAGCCTCTAACACAGACCTATTTAATTCATGGTATCTGAAGTAAATATTTCTTGGGGCATGAACAACTACAACCATAGATACGGACTATTCCTACCTTCCCTTGTGCCATTTTTCAATGAGTTGTGACATGCCTCTTAAGTAATCCATGTCATGCACTGCAATTGGCTGAGAGAGGTTCATTTGCATGGGATGGAAGACAGCCTGGAGACATGACAGCCAGTCAATAGCAGGTGCATTTTCCTGGAAGTAAAACAAAGCTTACATACTGAACTGTGAATCTAAATTTACTCACAAGAAATAATAGGGAAACAGGATAATCTTTCTAATACTGTTAAGAGATACTTTTAACATGTCCAGTTGTTTTTATGATGCGTATATTGATTGTAGTAGAAAAGGAGAATTGACTTTTTTAAAGGGAATTAGCACAGGGGAGGGAAGAGAATTTTGAGCCTGAAAAAATCCAGCTGCTGTCAGTTAAAGTTAATAGGTTATTTCAAGCTCAACAGGCTCCAAGTGTAAGTTGCAAGAAAACAACATCTAAAGAGAGTGTCTCCTTTGTCTTTTGATCTGGATCTTCAAAATGTGAATGTCACATGTAATCATGTAGCTTAAGTTCTAAGGCATAGATACCTGTAGCTCCCTAATGGTGGTGCGAAAGAACAGCATCCCCCTCTCCTGTCTTTTCTTCAGTGGGGTGACAACTCGCTGGAGGTTAGAGATGAAGGCCAAGGTAGGGGAAAAGGAGTCAGGGGGACCATCCTGTGTCCCTCCAAGTAGGACCCCCAGTTTCCTCAAATATGAAAGATACACACGGAGAACCTGCAATACAGAGCATATGATCAGTGGGAGGAACATGGCTGAAAATTAATAACCCCATTCATCCATCCATCCAACCACCCAACCATCCATCTTCACCATATAA
This sequence comes from Empidonax traillii, assembly GCF_003031625.1. Lineage (NCBI taxonomy): Eukaryota > Metazoa > Chordata > Aves > Passeriformes > Tyrannidae > Empidonax > Empidonax traillii. The sequence continues at coordinate 227,000 of NW_020955881.1, forward strand.
GCTTCAATCTTTCAAAAATTCTGCAGACCTATCCCTAAAACTCTCTTCTCCCTGCAACATTCACATGTGGAGCACAGTTTCTCAGGTGCAGTTCCTCTCTCAGTGAAGAACACTGAATTCCCCAAAGATTATTTTTGTCACAGCATACAATTACTTTAAATACTGGAATAATTTTAGAGATTCAGGCCTGCCACCTCTGGAAAGAAATGTAGTGATATAATGAGCCAGTATTTTTGATGGAGAGAAAATGTCAGCTTCTAGTTTCAATCTTTATAAAGTATCAAAGGAATGCTTGTGATGGGTAGACAGATTTACTTTTCTTTGAGGACTCTTCTGAAAGACTCAGACTGAGAAACTGAAAACAGCTCGGTGTTTACGAAGTTCAGAAAAATGTCAAAATAATTTTGTTACAAGAACTTCCAAGGTCAAAGAGCTTGTTTCCCCAGCTGATGTTCAAACATTTTAAAATAACTACAAAAATTCTAGCTACCTCTCCCCCAATACACAGATTTTGTTATAGAGCTTTACTTTGGACAAAGAGATCTTTTAAAAACATTCATTCAAGGTGAAACCCAAAGGAAAGCCCAGGTTCATATTACTTGGCAAATATAAACTACAATTTTAGCATTCTGTTTCTATACAAGAAGTTTTAAACCTGGCATTTAAAATGGGTTACATTTTACGAACTATCATTTCAGAAAAGTAGAGTTCTATAAAGAATTCCTTCTGGAGTCATTTCAGAGGTGACTGACCGTAACCCATGGAAACAGATCACTCTGAACCAGGAGGCAATTCAAGGAGATCCCTTTACCAAATAGCCATTTTTACCTTTCTTCAGCCTCTGATATGTTACCTCAAGATAATTTTTCTCTTTGAATTCACTCTCAGGTGGCAACTCAAACTCAGGATGGTCAATCTGCAAAAAGGAGTGAAGGGAAAATATCTCACTGTTTCCAGAAACCGTGGAAATGTGAGGATATGCTCCACAGGCTTTGGTAATTTCTGCATTATGAAATTTGGAATGTTAATAAATTTCTTTTAATTACATATTTATGTAATAAAATCAAGAGTTTTACTGAAATTTAGGAAAAATTTCCTCAGAGAACAATACAGGCTTAATTTGAGCAAGCCTTGGTCTGACTCTTCACTCACAGCGCTTCCTGGTAGTGCTTTTTCTTTAGCACACTCACCTGAATAATATTGGTCTTGGGGTCAGAAGGAATAGGTCCCACATGGACTCTGAAAAAGGGAAAGGTGTTGTATCTGCCCATGAGAATCTGGAGAGTTTCATTGAAATCTTTTGTTTCCTCCACATCTGTGATACTCCATCCACCAACCTAGAGAAGGAGAGAGACAGCAAGGCTGCAGGTGAGAAAAACTTGCTTGATCCATATTTACAAAACATTTTTCACACCTGTGAGCTTAGTCATTATGACAACTGAGAAGCAACAAAGCAAATAGCAACGGGGCAAACTTGTGAAGAGCTCTGATGGCTTTAAAATGACCTGACACTTTCCCTTAAGCAAAGCAATGACCTGAAATATGACACAAAGAAAAGGAATTATAATTATCAGCAGAGCAAGGTGTGCAGGAAAAAGAAGCTAGATAAGCAGGAGAGAGGAAAGAGGTCACGTTTTTCTAAAGCCATCCAACAACCAGAACAACCAGGAATCAGGGTTCACAGGTCCCACCTCCCTGCCAGTCAGATTCACAGGAGGGCCTGTAGTTCCTTCTGCTGGAAAGTTCTGCACTCTCCTTGGAGATAAGACATAAATGTTCTATTGCTGGCAAGAAGATGTACAGCCCTCCACGGCACTAAGGGTAGTCTTCCAGAATAGAAAGAGAAAAAAATTTATTCTTTAAACAAGCTCCTTTGGAAGCCTGGACTACTGGATGGTAATCAGATATTAGACACAAAAATTTTAGCCATTTGCAAGATGTTCCCTAACCTGTAAGTCAGATACTACTGAAATAAGCTTCTGAGATTAAAAAAGATAACTCTTTGTGGGCTTGGCTGTTTGCCCATCCTTAAGTAATATATAGAGTTATGAGGAAAGATTCAGTTACCTGATGTCAGAAGATCAGATCCTGAAACTGCATTTAAAGCTAGAAGATTTATCACTTAGAAGTTTTGTCATGACCCATGAGTTTATTTCAGGGCCAGATGCTAGAAAAATTTCATCATGTAGGACCATAGGACACTAATTGCACACTTTCCTTCCTGAAGGAATTATCTTCTAAAAGGAGGGGACACAGCACTAGTATTCACCTGATTTAGGAGGTCCTTCAATGGCTGAGTTCCTTGGGATTCTATCTGTTCGGTATCCATGCAGGAACGATAGAATTGCATTGCTTTCTCCTGGGCAGAGCCTCTTATCCCAAACTGTGGACTCTCTGGGAAAAAAACCCCAAAACTTGAAAAGTGGGACACTGTTAAATCAGATAATGGTTGTAAGAAAATACTACACTTTGATTCAGAACATTTCAATAAATACATCCACATTTTCTGCAGTGACTCAAAGCAAGGGACCTTCTAGTGCCATGACTCTTCCTGAGACCAAATATATGACATTCTTTGTATGGAAACAGGAACACAGCAGTAAGATGTTGCACATCTAAGCTTCAGTCCCACATGGAGACAGGAAACAGCACAAGAGTGCACATTCAGACAAGCACACCAATAAGTGCCTACTTTTACAAGACAACAGGAAAACAGTTTGAGTTGCTATCAGAATTTTAAAATGTGACTTTCATCTGTTACACTTGGTAAGGGTAATTAAAATGTTTAAAATGCAGCTATTGTAATATGATATGCTCAAAAATAAATCTGTACCTGTAATGATAGAAGAACGAAGAGATGGGACTCAGTCCCTGTTAGGAATGATTGTGCTCTCAGTTACTAGTATTCTCAGCTCTAACTGAGGCAGTTGCTGAAGGTAACACACCAATCATCTGTCCCTACCTAAAAGCCTTTTCAGGATCAACAGATTTTCTTCCAACAACACATCAAATACATTTAGTGATTCTTCTGTGCTTCTGCTTGAGTGTTCACCTTCCCAGTTGCCACAGGCATATTTGTAGAAATCCTCACAGGGCTCTACAGTGTCATTCCTAGAATTCAGGAGTCTTTCCAACAGAGCAAGACCTGGCTTGACATCACAGGATCCTGGAGAAGAAGTAAATAGGAGAGAACTGAGCAGTAACAGTGGAGAGTGAGAACAACTCCAAACAAACAAACAAATGAAACAAAAGCAAAACCCACAAACAAACAAAAAATAAAATAAAATTTAAAAAAATAATAAAAAAAGAGTTCTCTGTGGGACATTTCCTCCAAAAGATTTATTTTTGGTGCAAACTGCTTTGTATGCAGTGTTGAATTCCTTGTAAGTTTTTGCTGAATATGGAGCTAAATGTGTTCTGTCTTTCACTTCCCAAGAAGATTGTCTTTGCACTTTATAAGAGAGATTCTTCAAATAAGGGGCAAGTAATCAGTCCAGAGGTGGTGTTCTCTTTTTGTATTACCCAAGCAGTCACAGATTGGATTATTCTGCCTTCTCAGTGTCTTTTCTCTGAATCAGTCGAATTTGGCAAAACAATAAACGAGAAGCAACTGATAGTGTCAACACATGATGCAAAAGACAACACAGCGAAAGTAAGGTCATAAGATTAAGATATGGTTTGTTCAAGCATGGGAAATGTTTCTCAGCCATGACATTTTTTTAAAAGAGGACAGAAACTTTCCACAATATCTTGCTTTGATTTATGACTCCCTTTATGCAAACTGCTGCAAATCACTGGGTATGTGTTCTCATTTTGATTCAGTGTCTTGTCAACATCAGATCAATTATTTACTGAAACAAGCCACCTTTAAATCAAAGTGAGACTTTTCATACTATGTTTTCAACAGTTGACAGGGGAGAAGGTAGGCAGAGTGGAAATAGACAAGATCTAAACTAATAGTTTTTTCTTGGTCTACATAGTGAATGGTCTCCAACACATAACAAGAGCTAAAGAAAAATGCCAGGTAGGTGAATAGCAAAATGCTTGTTAAAGAGTCAAAAATACTTATTTTGTAGCGGGGAATGTCTACATTCACCAATATAAATGCACTTTCAGTACTGAGCATTCTATATGCACAGACATTGTCATGAACCATTCTCTAGATAGTTCTTTAGCAAATTTGAAAGGCAAATTAATGTTTCTGGTCTATGCTCACAGCTTCTCCATTAGCAAAAGACTATGACTTTTTCTTTTACACTATGACTGCACTGATCTGTGCTAGAAAACCAGGGCTAGACTTCAGCCAGAGATGGAAAGGTGGAGGAGGAGCTCCAAATATCAGATTCTGTTCACTTTCCTGGAAGTGACTGCAGTCAGAACAGAACATGTTGATAAGATGCAAAGCAATATAATGATTCTCTCCCTGAAAACTGGACTCAGGCATATTGAATAGCAGGCAGAGGAGGAGGACAGATGTGGGGGATCTCTCCCCACTGTGACCCAAAGAAGAGGTAGAAAAGTGTAAGTTTTTTACAAAAGGTGTTATGATTCCTGGAGATTCTGAAAGCCTGCTTCTTAGCACTGATGCTAAGCTTAGTACACAATGGAGGCAGACTGGAGAGAAAGGGATCTTAAAAATGGAGTGGATGAGGAAGAAGGAAAAGGATATCTCCCATTATACCTAGAGCACAAGTCATCACGATGTAGGTGATAAGCAGTGTAAAGCCAAGGACAGTACTGAGAATAAGTGTACACAGAAGGAGGTTTTTCCCTTGAAGGCATCGTTCTTTCTTTGCACCTGTTTTCGGCTCCTGGTCACAGGTCTGAAGAGACAGAAAAAATGATGAAAGAAAAATTTATATTAAAGTTAACACTGATAATATACTCCATCTTCCACCACATCTACTAGAAAATCACTCATGGATTAGTGCCAGAACACCAACAGTCATCCAAGTCACCCAGGTGACTGTACTCCCAGGGGTTTTCTCCCTTTCTTTGTTTCCCTGTCTTTTCAAGCTACAACTGTTGCATCGAGCTACTAATTATGTATTGAAGATGAAGCTTGCTATGAGGAGGCTTGTCCCTCCATAGTTCACTCTGGTTTATGGAATCCCATTGTATATACCTCCTGGAGATATCAAAGCCCTTTTGAGTCCATAAAGCTAATGACATGATGTCTAGAACTGATGGCTCTTTATTCTGTTACAGTCTGGCAACCCAAGCACTAATTTCAGATCTTTCCTCAAGAAATAAGAACTGCATCGTAAGCCCTCTAGTCTGGTTCAAGTGAGAGAAAAAATTTGCTCTATTCTATAACATGCAGTAAGCTGTAAGTCATTGAGAAAATCTTATACACAGACATGTTTTATCTCACTTAAATTTAGTTGTGTTCATAATGCAGGGGTGTCTTTTTAGTTAGAGGAGAAGGCTAAGCACCTTCTATTTTATGAGTACACCTTCTATTTTAGATATCTGTCTTAGTATGAGCTGAAGCATCCTCCAGAGTTATGTTTCTTTTTCTCTGTTGACTGCAAAGGAAGCTAGATGATTATCTAACATCTACCTGGATAGTTAGGTAAGATGACGTTTACTCTGTGTGTTCACTCCTTCTGCATACTTTAATGTGCATAAGACTGGAGAACAGCAGTTTACAAAAGAACAGACATAAGGACTGGTAACATAAGGAAAGGGAAAGAACTGAAAAAAAATGAAAAGTGGAATGACTGAATAAGATTATACATTAAGAAAAGGGAGGCAGAAGGGGGAAAACCCCAGAAGATAATGGAAAACCTTGGATATAGCAAGCAAGGAGTTAATCTGATAGCTGTGAAAGCTGATCAAAGTGTTACTTGGAGAGTCCTGCGTGCAAGTGTCAGGGCCTGGCTGGTGCTGTCCCCACAGGCTCAAGCTTAGCTCTCTGTTGAAGCCTGGTTGTCTGATGAAAGAAAGCTATTTGAGAAAACTTGCCAAGCCTTGTAACTCTTTGAGGAAAAGTGAGAAGCAGCCTCAGTGGATGTGCCAAATTTTTCACTTGGCAGCTGCTTTTTGCGGGTCTCATGCACAATCTCCATCTCAGCTACTCTGCAGTTGCAGCCATGTCTTCATCTGGACGTGCATCCCACTGATCTGTATCCTGACCTTAATCTACAGACTTGATTCTGCAGGTTTGAGCTTGGACCTGCCTGTCAATCTACGCTCTTGGTTGACCCTGGCTACTGTCACCAGACCTGCATATACTCTTCATTTCTCTCCTGGGTGGGGAGAGCTCCCCTTGCTGGTTAAGTCATTGCTTCTTGCTTGCCTTGTCATGACTCTCAATTTCCAGACTGTCATCCCTTTTCTGACCTTGCTGCTCCCTTACATGGAGCATATCATATACCCCTTCACTGAAGGAAACATTAAGGAAACAAATGAGTCTGCTGTTAAACATCTGGACTAATATACTATGTACAATTCCTGCACAAAAACATTAACAGATCAAAAAACATAAAAAGCAATAGGAAAAGAGACCTTATTATGTTCTATTGTTCAAACACACATTTAATTCAATTAATTCAGAAGCCTCTCAAAAGCTTGCTTGACTCCTGGAAATTGCTAACAAGGGTTAAGTGCCTAATTGCTTTTCTCCTTTAAAATCCTATTCTACTGACTTCTTTAGGCAGGATACAGAATAACTAAATGGAAAACATGTACATACAAGTGAATCCTGGCGTTAGAGGTGCTAGATACCAAACATGATCATACTGGCAAAGTACAGTGTAAGAAATATAAAGGAGGAAATACAAATTCCTTTCATAAGTCCCTATAGCAAAATACTTCAGGTTTTACTCCTAGAGTAAGAGAGTAAGTGTCACAATTTACCAGTATGGTAGAGATGTGAGTGAAAGAAAATTAGCTTAGCTAATTTTGAGAAGAAAAACTGTTCTTCAACATGCAAGCCCTCATCTCTCACCATTTAGGAGGGAGTGAATAACTCACATTCACAATTTTCCTGACTTCCCTGTTGCAATAAACTTCTTGTTTTTCACACTGAAAATCTGGTTTGTTTCTACCATGAAATATTTATAATTTTGCAATACTTAGGGTTCATGTTATTGGAGGACATCTGTCTCTGTCTTTTGAGTAATAAGTGGTGTGGTTGTGGAGATACTAAGAAGAAATTGGTATTTCAAGACTCTCAGTGCAATTTCTTATGACCTTCTGGTTAAGAGTAGATCTATATCAAGCCTATACATTATGTTTCTTTTGAAATGCAAAGGGCATCAAATAATAGAGTTTAAAAATCTGTGAGAAAAACAGGACTGTCCCATTCAAGTCTCCAATATGAAACAACTACCTTGCAGAGAACGATATGCCCCAAAATAATAGAATACCAAAAAAAGGTGACAGAGGAAGTGGAAATTGGCTGTGTACCTCTACTTAGAAACTGGATTCTGGTCTGTGCTATGTGAACTATGAGGATGAAAATTTTCTTCAAACACTGCACCTTCCATTAGGAATGTCTTTCTAATCTTGCCTCTGTAACGAGGTCTGGATTTGAGAGAATTTGTGAACCTACATAAACCTACAGAGATAAAAGAGGAGGGCAATCATACTTAGTCATCTTTTCTACCTCTTTTATGACAACAGCTTAAACAAATCTAGACAGACAAATGCCCACTCTTTCAATACTCTTACACAGATACTGCGCGAAATCCCTGTCAGACTCTTTATCTAGAATGAGCTTCAGTTTTATGCCTCAACAGACTAAGTGGTTCACAGGCACTGAAATACAGAACCCTTCCTAAGTCAACGATTTTTGGCCGAGAGAATGTGAATTTAACTAGATGGAACCAGAGCTGGGATATAAAAACTTCCAGGGCACAGGATACAGGAATATTACATAGTTTGCAGGAAGCAGCAGCACTTTATTTTGAGACTTGGTTGCCTCATCCAGCATGCTCCATATAAAGATACAAGTGAATGGCTTGAACAAGCTTGGGGAAAAGGACTTCAATCTCTGGCAGAGCTTTTCCTTATAGGTCTTACTTATGAGGGAGAAAAATAATTAGTATTTGCATAAAGTTGCAAATGAATGCAATTTCCAGTCCAGTTTCAGTTCTTTCACGTTTTTAAGAATGTGCAAGTGCTCAAATTCAAATGGCTCCACTATAGCTAAGTGAGAACAAATGTCTGTAAAATCATTAAAAGAAGACTTCTAATTGTCATTAATTATAAAATGCATTATTTTGAATTAAGGTACTACATTAATTATCTGATTCAAATGTGAGCATGACTTGGACTAGCAGAATCATAACAGGTACTGTTACTAAAGCAAAAACTATTTGATACAACTGTATCAGCCAAAGAATTTGATTTGTGAGTCATTCCTGAATTCTGAAGGGAGATTGAAGTTCCTCTGCATAATGCTTCCTCGCCTTTCATTTTTACAGAGTTTTCACAGAGTTTAGTGCTTTGCAGAAAAAGAAGCATCTAGCTTTCATGAAAATAAAGTAAATAGAAAGAAAGAGATCAAAGGCAGAGAGAACTGGAGTTATTTTTCATAACTATTTACCAGATAATTTAGAGGTTTTATTTTTTAGCCTGTAGATTATTCAAGAATTACTGACTTTGGCTGTTACCCAAATTGTGTTTATCATATTACTCATGTGGATGAATGTTTTCAGACTAATGCCTCAGAACTCACAAAACCCCTCATTTTCTTAAATTATCTTTTGTCAGCAATTCATGTAAGCACAATAAATTGAGCCCATTAAATGCCATTTGAGAAATATTTTAGCCTGTGTTCAAAATAGACTATCTGCTAACATGAAATATGAAACAGAGAGGTTGCCGAATTATATTCCGGACTATTAAAATTTTAAAGCACAACCACGGCCAATAACTAAAATTATGATTGTTGTCTGATCTTTATCACACAGAAATATGGGAATGGATATTCAGAACAATAATTTCTGCAAATTCTTCAGCTAGAAAAATGTAGACAAGATAAAGTTATCTTTTGAATTACAGCCAGAGTCACATTGAACAGCTCCCATTGTAACAAAACACAGGTATTTTTTAGTTTGCATTATTTAGTCACATAGAACACTTTACATATCTCTGTTGTCCTCTAATGTTTCCTACATTTTAACAATGCTGACCTGACACTTCAATTCAGTGCAATTTGTCTGTAAATATGAAAATAAGACTTTAATAGCCATTTATATAAGATATCATATCAGAAAAGTTACACCACTCTACATGGGAAGCAATTAGCCTTATCATGTCATTCTCACATTCCAAAAAGTATGCCGTGTTTATACACAATTATTTGTGGGAGGGGAAATTGTATGTTTCTGGGTAAGTACTTTCTCATAATACTGTGTTGAAAAAATGGAGATACAAGAAAAGAGGCCACTATTATTATTACTATTGCTCCTATTATTATTATTACTTATTGGTCGGTGCTTCAAACAGTTTGGAATACAGCCTCAGGATGGCCATTATGATGACTAACAGGAAGGGCAAGAACCCCTAAATCATTGCACCATATTCCACATCAGCAATCCCGAGACCCAGACAAGCCCTTGCTGGATACAAGCTGTCAAAAACTCAACTACCCCCAGTTCCCTAAGGTAATAAGCAATATAGGCGTGATAGGGATAGGAAAAAGGTGTGAGACAAAGGTACCTCAGTAGACTGCAAGACAGACCCATTTCCTTACCTCCTGAGGAGTGCTCATCCTTGTCACTGAGCAGGCTTTGCTCCTGCGGTTACCACAGTTGTCAGCTCTGTTTACTTGTTTGCTATCAGTCTTCCATGCCCAGACACACTGCTAAGTCCAGAGACAATCTCTTCTTCCCAGCTTGGCTGTTTGCTGTGGGGAGGAGAAGAGAGAGGAAAAGCTCTGAGTTCCCTGCGGAGAGGGAGGGAAACGGATATGTTACTACAACTCTCCACCCACCTTCTAAACACCTCTACTTCTCATAATTCTCATATTTTTTGTTCCCTTCTGCGTCTCCCTGTGACCCACCCATCTTTCTGTCTCTTGGAGCTCCACTGAAATCTTTTTGAACACAAGTATGTGATTCTCTATCTCCCTCAGCCTCTACTCAGCTATTTGCTGTTTCTTTTCTTTCCAGCAGCCTCGCTATCCTGCCCACCCAACATGCCTGTTTTGGTCTGATATTCTCACTGCCACTGGCCTGTTTCAACCTGCTGCTTCTCTGGGGCCCGGAGGCCTCTGCCTATTGCAAGATAGTGTGGGCTACTGATCCTAGTGCTCCTCCTCCCACAGAGGAAAGACCAGGGTGCTGACTTACTTCTTGCTCTCTCTCATCTGCACCCTAGTGTCCATTCAAGGGGTCAACACATCTGACTCTTTTTCTTTCCCATTAAGAGTAATTTAAAAAAAAAATCATTCATTATTAATTCTATTTACAATGTTCATTACTTCTCAGGTGATAGCCAGTCTGTGTGTCTTTGCTTACTTAAAGATGCATAATGGGAAGATTTGAGAGGATGGTTTTTCTGCTTTGAATACTGGGAATCAGGATCACTTCTCTGAGACATTAAAAGCTGAGTAGTGGATATTGGAAGATGAGACTTTCTCAAGTGGTGGCTGGGAGCTGAGACAGGTGGTGGGCACCAGTTTGGTGTCAGCTTCCAAAGTGACTGAAACGAGTAGAAGAGCAGGATGGAACTGTATGCCTCCCCATGATGCTTGTCTCTCAGGGAAACATGATGTCTAGGTTCACTATTCTGAAGATAATCAGGTATCTGTTCAGTAGTTCAGAGCTTCCATCAACCTGATGTTTTCCTTATTACTGTAGTTCTTGCATAATTCTTAACATTCTACTATCACAACAGACTTCTTATATGGCTGAAACCAGTTACTCACCCCCAGTTCTTTTTACCATTCAAGTCACTGGTAGCTACATATTTCTGCATTTGCCAAACAGCTTTAAATACTGTAAAAAAATGTCCTCTCATAGTGCAAAAAATGTCTTTACCAACCAGCTTTAAATACTGTAAAAAAAAAACCTTGCATAGTGCAAAAAATGTCTTTGCCAACCTTTCTCTCCTTGCAGTGTGTCACTTCCCTTCAGCTTAACATCAGAATCCAATTTGCAAATACTTCCTGAGATTCGGTAAGAAAGTTGAGTTGTTATGGGGAGAATCGAGGGGTTTAAATATTTGTTTATTCCAAAATTCACGTATCTCTATGGAAAAAAATGTGGATTCATTTCACATACATGCTGTCACTGTGATTCTGGTCTGAGATATCTAGGTGTAAGACATATTTTATTCAAAATTATATGATCTACACTTTGGAAAAATTTTCCTGACTGTGGTCCTTAGCTGTTGCAAAGTAATTCAGGCTGTAGTTATATATGTTTTCAAGCAGAGTTTCTTGCATCTATCAGGGTAAGGACAGAGCACATTTGCATCTGGCAGAAATAAGGCAGGGAAGCATATCTTATATTTTCCACACTACCAATTCAATATGGAAGTATTTTTTGGGTGAGGGGTCATAGGACACTGTAACGTCTGTGTATGCATTTAGGCCTTGAAAAATGACTAAGTTAGAGAGGATTCTATGACAGCTGTTTGCACTCTGATGTGTTTATTGCATATACAACCTGTAGAGGTTTGGGGATCTCATGAGCTGAATATCCAAAGATACATGTATACATGAAAATGGTGCTGTACACATGCTGTTGTTTTTTCCTGCTAGCACCTGTTTATTTGAAGACCCTTTTAACAACTGCTGGGGGGAAAAAAAAAAAAAAAAAAAAAAAAAAAAAAAAAAAAAAAAAAAAAAAAAAAAAAAAAAAAGACAAAAATTTCCCTGTAAAATGTTTCTAACTACAGAAGCAGGAAGAGGGGTTTGAGGGAGGCAAAGCAGGGGGAGACGTCACAAGTAATCCTTATCAACTCATTTCCTTCTTATCTTTAAGGCACATATGACAGCTCTGCTCTCTTGAGTCTACATATGAGCAAGAGAACCTCTGGTGTTTTGTCTGTGACAGCCTCTTTCTCTTCTCTTTACAGTGCATTAACTTTTTCAAATCTAATGCTGATCAGCACATTGAAAAGAATACAGTGTTGGACATGCCTTCCAGCTGCTACACATAAAAACATTTAATGGTAATTATCTTTTAGATACCTCTTAGAATTAAATAGATATATGGTTCAAAGAAATATGAACTTATTAAGAGGATCAATGTGCATTTTGCAGATGTTGTTACAAGTATTTCTTATACATTCAAATAGTTAGGAATCTAAGGCAGATTTCAGAAAATTAGTCTTAATATCTGTCCTGAAGTGAAATTAGTTTGGGAATTTGATCTTTTACAGTGTGTGAATAGTAAAATCCCCTGCAACAGTTTTGTGAAGTTTTGCTTCATAGATTGATATTCCAACTTCAACCTTCCAAAAATATATTAGGCTGCACAAAAGATTGCCAGCTTTATGTAATTAAATGAACACAAGAGCATTAGGAAAACATGATGAGGCAATGTTAATGTCACTGGCCATCTGGAAAACTCATGGGAAAAAGTTATCACTTACAAAGAGACCGCACTTAGTTTTTAAAATAAACTTGTCTAACTCAAACTTTTCTGCCTCAAATGGTCACTGATAATACTACCACTGACCGCTATGACTTGTGGTTTAAAACAGCATAAAAGAAAACTCATTTGTATGAAAGACTGTTTGCTAAAGGTTAGCAGTAATTTTGGTAACCATCAAAAGCACAAATTTGCTTTGAGAACATCAGGATACTGTAGCACTGTGAGAGCTTGTTGCTTCACTAGGGAAGTTCAGAAAACTGGAGGCAGGATAACCTCAGAGCCATCATATCGCCTTGTGGATGGGAGGACTGATGGCAGGATAAATTCATTTCAAGTAGCCCAAAATTAGAGCTCTCAGTCAGGGATCCAGCAGTGTGTTCTAACCATTCCATTGGTGATAGAAAGAGATCCCTTCTGGGGTAAAAACACTGTCAGAGACTCCTAGTCAGACATGAGCTTTTCACTCCCATTTTCCCACCAAATTGCTCTCTAATCCAGCATCAGTCAATCAGTACATAGACTCATAGTCACAGAATGGTTTGAGTTGGAAGGGACCTTTTAAAGATCATCTAATTCAACTCCCCACCATGATCAGGTGTTTTAAAGCCCTGTCCAACCTGACCTTGAACACTTCCAGTGATGGGGCATCTACCACTTCCCTGGGTAACCTGTCCTTCCAGCTTCTCTGGGACATCTTTATTCAGGAAAAAGAACAGAAAAGTTGTTGATACTTCTAACCACTAACACTAGTTAATAAACTTTAAATTCAGAAGAGGCAGGAAGAAGGGGAAAGAGCAAAGGTTGTAAGAACAGACTAGCTCAATATATGACAGTTTGTTTACCTGGATGAATCTGTTAAAGATTATGGGAAAAAAAAGGTGAAATAGCCTGACCTATGTGAGTCCTTCAAACTGAAGATTCATTAATCCATCCAAAAAGAAGACTATACTCAGCCTGGAATCCAAGTAGATAGAATGGATACAAGACATGTGAATTGGGAAGCAGACAGGAAGGGTAGACTCGACAACAGAAAAGAAAGGAGTTTCAGGTTTTAAAGAGGGGAAGTGTGAGAATGAAGAGAGGAGGTTAGAGAAGATTTGGGAAGAAAGCCAGGAGAAGCATTGAAAGTAAGAATGGCAGAAGACATTGAATTTTAAACTACAAAATATTCACCTTATTTTTCCCTGTCCTACATGAATGTACCTGAGTTTCCCTGGGCATAACCCTATCCTACATGAATGTCTTGTATTATTTTCTGTGTTGCTTTGATATCTCATTTATTGCTTCACTAGGCACAATCTCTAAGAATAAATAGGTATAATTATAATACCACTTCAGGCTATTGTTAATGATTTTGTAGTTTGTTGTAGTTACTGTACTAGTGAGAACTTGATTTTTCTTTTTTTCTATGCAACACGGTAAAGATTTTTGTGGTTGTATATCTTTTTACACATTCAGACATTAACTATGAAACCATTCCAAAACACCCATGAGGCATTATTTTCCATTCAGAAAAGCAAGTTCTGGCCTCTGAAACATTTATTTAAAAGTAAGGAGAGCAAGCAAGAATAAAAGTCTAATCCCTGAATAAGCAGTCACTAAACCTTCTATTGAGGAGACATGCTAAGGCAAATGAGTCCAGCAGACTGCCAGAGGGCCACTGTTAGAATTGAGTATGTACCAACTCTGTTCTTCACAGTGCACCACGTTCCAAAATACATCCTAGAAAACATTTTCCACAATTTCTGAAAGTACTTTCTGCCTACTTTGCTTTTTACAACTGTTTACAGGCTGAATTAAAAGGATATTTCCTGTAAAACTCAGTTCTGATTCTGGAAAAGAGCTACAACAAAAAATCCCCTTTCATGTTCAACATAATCAAAAGTGGTGAATTTCATAATACAAAAGCTATGTCTTGTGTTTTAGGGCATTAGTCCTACAGATTCAACCCACATGAAAGACAACCCTGTGTGAGTTGTGGAGCTGTACACTAATACCTACTGAAGGCAAGGCAAACTCGGGCTTGGTAACAGTAAAAAAGAACTAAGTCTTATAACCTAAATGTTGTGTGCTAATGTGTGAGGTAAGAAGGGTTTTCATTTTCAGAGATTATGTGGCTAACAAACAGAATCAATTACATTTTGCATGTAGATTAAGTTCTGATGCAGAATCACTTGAGTCATGAATGTTGCAATGCAATAGCCACTTGATCACAACTCAGACTTCTATCTGGACGTGTATATTTTACTGTAACATCACAGCAAGAAATTATATGGAAGCATAGTATTTAAAGCTATTAACTGTATTAAGTCTACGGCCATAGGAAATTTAGAAGATGTTGGCAAGACACTGGTTTTCAACATTTTTTTGAATAGAAGTACATTCGTATTATTTATCATTAGTTACAGCTGTGGACCAGATAGTGAAGTATCATCATCATAAAAATTCTTCTCTTCTGTTTAGTACCCCAAATCTGCAGTACTCATTTGTGTTTTAGATCATACTTGATACTAAAGTTCTTCATATATTTTGCAATATCACAAAGCAATGCTTGTGAAATCAAAGAGGACTGACATATTAAAAAAGAAAAGTAACCTGATGTCTGCTGAGCAGAACCCTGTAGTTCTTTCTTCTTTATTTCCACCAAGGTTTCATTTTATGTCTTCTCTTCTTACCCTTTTCATCCTGTTCTGTATCTCCACATATTGCACTGTGTTTCAGTAGTTAACACCTAAACTCAGGATTCTGAAGATGTCAAGTTCCTTTCCTATCTCTGATCCTGATGTAATACGTGGATTTGACTCATCTGGTCAGTGCATCTGTAAAATGGAGTTGTTTGCATTTGCCCAGCAGTGTGGCATATTTTGAATTGAACTAAATCATTTCCTGTGTGATTATGAGGTATTATTAAGTACTAAAGACTTCAGTTCACTAAACAGCTTAATTAGCTGGGAAGCATTTTCTCCCAGACTGATGAAATGGAAACAACTGCATTTTTAGTAAACTTCTATGTAGTTAGATGAGTAAGCTAGGCTTTCATTCACTTTTCTTCTCCAAGACAGGATCAGCTTTCCCTGTGACATTCCTGCAGCTTCTTGTTCAAACTTTTTAAAAAAATTTGCAATGAGAACATATGTGACTTTTTTTCTCTAAGTTTTGACACTCTAATTGTAAAAAGAATCTGACTTTACAATTATGAAACCTGCCACTCCTTGCTCTCTCTATAACGTACTTTGAGGTAAGTTTATTCCTGTATCTTCAGATATTTTTGCCTGCTTAATATTTTTGCATATGTAAGCTCTTTTTCAGATTTCTTCTCTCAAAACTTTAATTTTAAAATTGAAAGGCTGGTGCTCTCAATTTTTAAAGTTGCAGCACAACTTTCTTAGTGCTACATAGAAGCATACAAGGCCTTAATTTGCAACACAGATTTGAATTACTGGCTTGATCTTGGGCATGTCTTATCACTGTGGACATGTGTGGTGCTCACTGGACTGCTGGCTGTCCCTAGTTACCATAACAGGCTCATCTGTTCTGCTTGCCCATATGTGGTGGGACTGCGTGCCTGAAATGCCCTCTCTTGCTGTCCTTGCCTGCCTCGTGGTGATGCTAACTTTTTACCTCACCTTTCCTTATGGAACAGCTCCTCCTGCTGCTCCTTGACACACACAGCCATTGTAACCTATGACTCAACTATAATTCTCCCTTATGGACTTCCACAATGTTGAGTATCTTTTGAAATAGATGCACTGATAGTAGCCTTTCTATAAACAGTGTATGGGGATTTATGTACTTTTTTAACTGACTGCATGAGGATGGGGTGTTCAGGTTCAGCTAAGACACATCTGCTCTCTTTAATGTTTGGCTCATGGGTAGATATCATGAAAGTTGGCTTGAGAGACCTCCATCTGCATCTGCAGGGACTTCAAATGGGGTGCCTGTTAATCAACATTGAGATAGTAAGGCTACATAGTGTAATGGAGGACCTTCTTCACAGGTTCCAGAATGCGATATGGTGACACTTAATGATGGGTATGAGGTCACTAACATAGAACCTTGAAGTGACCTTCTTAAAGTCAGAAAGATGGTTCCTGCTGTTCCACCCCAATGCAGAGCCAAATACGACCGTGGGAACTGGAGAGGCTCATTTTCTGCAGGGTGAAGAAATTATCAATCCATCAGCAGTTCATTTTGCCCCTTCCTGGAGAAAAAGATCGGCCCAGGACTTTTTAGATAATTCCTGAGCACGAGCATAATGGAGAAAACAGCAGCAGCAGAATCAAATCCAGCAGCCAGAATGGCCGCAGTGTCAGTCAGCTTGTCAGCTAGTTGCCAGACAGGGTAAGATTAGCCTGGCTTTTGAGGTCTGCAGTGAATATAGGCATGTGAGTCACTCCAGGTCTCTTAGCCCTGGAAACTAAGATCATTCCCTGGTATGCGTTACCAGGACAATAGACAATTGCACAAAACAATTTGAAGTTCTGTAGTTTGTTACATATGGAATGAATTCTAATATACATAGTCAACCAAAGCTAAATTTAGAATAATTTCCATAAGCAATTTGCTGACATGATCTGTGTTCAATTCTCTAATTGTACCTCATTAGGACAATATTGTAGTATGTTAATAACTACTAACAGACGTTAATCGCTGGTTAAGTAATTTAATTAAATATCTAACCTGTTCTTTTGAAACATCTCCAGCATAAATAGAATTTATACTATTTGTTTAGAGCAGCCTCTGTACTTCCTATCCTACTTAATTAGATTCTGTAATGGATGGATTGTATTGCTACAAGTTGATGGATCCACTATCCTAATGGTGCATGGATGCCATGGCTCTATTTTCCTGAGATCAAGATAGGTGGGGGCTGAGCACTTACCCCTTGGGCAGGTGTCCCAGCCCATGGCGGGGACATGGGGGGGTGGGGGGATTGGAACTAGATGATCTGTAAGGTCCCTTCCAATCCAAGTCATTATATGATTCCATCATTCTACGAAACGTAGAAACACACACAAGCACATACTGTCAGAATACTCAAGCACGCAGCTGGCCATGCAGATCACAGAGACAGAAATACTTCACCTTCTATAATGTGCTTTGAAAATTTAGCTAATGACACTAAGAAACCATAAGAATTAGCAAGACATTTAAAATCTAAGCACCCAGAACATGGAAACAAAGCTCTACAATTTTTTCAGTGACATTTAAAGCCATATGGCATTTACTCGAGTACTTTCTTGCTTCACAGCAAAAGACAAAAAGCCACACAGCATCAGAGAAATGTCTATTCTTCCTGCCATAAAATGTAAAAATTACTGTGATAATCTGCAGAAACCAATAGAGCAGCAAATTAATATACATTCCTTTGTCAGCAAACACTGTTGGAAGAAGCAACTAGCTTCAAATACAGTGTTTTCAGTTTGGAAAATGGATTTGCATTTGATGGGTCATTACAGCTGCTGAACTAGGGTTTTTTCAACTGCAGTTTTTCACTCCAGAGTCTGATGTCCCACTTTCGATGTCTATATTTGTTTTTTATATCTGATGCCTTAATCTCTCCCTGACAATTGCACAATTATGACTTCTGAGCTTATGAGAAGCTGTATTTGAATTTTTATCCAATTTGCATGCTTAGAGAAATCAGCTATCAACCACCAAAAAAATGTAAAATAGCATAAATATTGAATGACATTATGATACTTCTCCCTCTGAGACAAATAGGTGAGCATGTGTCCATAACAGCTCATTGGGATTGACATTGCCTTGCAGATCTGAGGCTTTCAGGAGCCCAAGAGAAGCCAACCAAGAATTGCAAGCTCTTGGGTCACAATGGCCACAACTTTTGTCCTCCTTCTTTTATCAGTTGCTATAATTGAATCCAAGGCAGGAGTTCTAGGATTTGGAATTATCTTGACAGTCACTTTGTCTAGCTGCATCAGGGGTAAAATATGGTCTCCACATGATATGACCATGATCTCTCTGAGTTTATTCAGGTTCATTTTGCAGTCCTGGACTATTCTGAATATGTTCTTAATTATATTTTGTGATACCTCCTATTATGAAGAAAATGTGTTTGTAGTTCTCAAGACAGTCTATATGTTTCTGAACTACTCCAGCCTCTGGTCTGGTGCGTGGCTTAGTGTCTTCTATTGTGTCAAGGTTGCCAGTTTTACACAGTCCTTCTTCATCTGGCTGAAGCAAACAATTGTCAGTCTTGTGCCCTGGTTGTTGATCACATCGTCACTCTACTCCTTCACAACTGCACTTCCATTTGCCTGGGGTGCCTACAGCGTGCACAACTTCACTGCTCCTTTAACCATGTCAAACTCTTCAGAAACAGGAGTCACAAGGAAAGACAGTGTGACTTTATTGATTCTTCTCTGTAATGCAGACATAGGTTTGCCTTTAATATTGTCTGTTGTTTCAAGTATCCTTCTGATTCGGTCTCTGTGGGTGCACACCAGGCAAAGTAATGCAAGTGGCTTCAGGGATCCCAGCTTAGAGGCCCATATGAGTGCCATCAAATCAGTCTGTTCCTTCCTTATTATCTACATTACATATTTTATTTGTTTGCTCCTCCTAATGTGCAATACTTTTTTACCCTCAGGTATTGGGAAATCCATATGCACAGTTGTAATGGTTGCCTGTCCTGCAGGATGCTCAATGGTCCTAATCTGGAGCAATCCCAAATTTCGAGAGGTCCCAGCTAGGATTTTGCACCACACAAACTGTCATGTCAGAACTAGATTCCGGTAAAAGACAATGACTTAGCTTAGACTTTCTAGTTTAGATCCAAATTAAGTAAATTGGACTCATCACAGGTATAGAGTAATAGAAGTCGGAATGAGTAGATCAGGGCACCATGGAATCATGTAGAAGGTGGGAATTTGCTTTATGTGGATGGGACTTTTTATTATGAAAAACTGTGTAAGTTCTCTCCTATTTTCAGTGAGGATTGCCTGTGGAATACAAGGACTGTACTTGCTGTGCTTTCCTTGGAAATCACAACTGTTTCTCTAAGACAACAGACAAACAAGGCCAAGACTCAGACAAGAATGTCATCACCTGAAATGCTTTAAGTTACAAATCATGATACTAACAGAACAGACCATGCTTGTGCACAGGCAAGCTCAAAGTTTAGATGTGAATATGACACTTGAAGGCTGTTTCTGGAGACTACAAACCCACAATGAGGATTCTAAGGAACTCCCAATAATTTCAGAATTTCTTACTGATCCTTTTTGACTACTGCTGCACTCTGGAAAGAAACTTTTGTTTCTTCTAAAGTCATCTTTAAGAATCCAGTATGATTCAGTAGAGAATGACACGGCCTTTTTAGCTTCCTGTTCTTGCTGAAGTAGTAATCAGTGTCTGTGTTGCCAGCAAAAAGATACATGGGAAGACTCCCCAAAATCCTGTGATTGGAGCTAATAGGAAAAATCTCAGCACATTATTGTTACATTAGGACTGGAACTTCATGATCCTTTTCAGGTGCAGTGGGAGTCCACATTCATTTAAAGTGATTGTGACTGAAGCATATATGACTTGAGTCTTGAGTTGACTAAGCCCATTCTGATTTAATGTATCTGCTTTTGATGTTGTCAATCTATTGTCAATAGGCTTGAAGGAACGTATCAGGATTCGAAGTGAGACTGTGGCAGAATTGGTTTATTTTAAAAGTTCCAAAATAGCAAGTTAAAGCATGAATTGTGTGGGAGTCTTCCTTCCCCGTATAAATAAACTGTTTCACAGGTGGCAGTAGTGACTTGCACAAAAATTTTTTATACCATTTAACAGAGCTGGTGAAAATTCAAGACAAGGCAATGATACCATGAGGTGGCATTGTCACTAGCAGTGAAAAATGCTGGTTCTCAGCTTAGCACCCTAAGGAAGAAACCTCAGACCTCTCTGACCACAGGAACAAGCAGGACACATGGGCTATGCTCAAGCCAAAACCCCTGTGTTTTCTCCTGCTCAGGGCTGAGCTCTAAGGCACATGACTGATCAGCAGGGAGACCCTGGACAGCTGCTCTCACATAATTTGGTTTATGTTCCATTACTCCACGAATCTCATGGTCATGAGATTCGAAAGAGGTTCCTGTGCTATTTTCCTGGCTCTTTGAGTAGATCTTCCCTCCAAGGCTGTCTTTGCAGAGAATGAAATCGAAAAGTCACCTCTGCATTAACCTGCATTTTGGGATCTGAGAGGGATTTTTTGCCTGTTTTGTTTGTAAGCTGTAAGTTCATTTGAGTTCACCATCTTAAACCTACCAGTTTGCAACCTGAAGAAATTTTGAGTGTCATGGAATCAGACTCTTCTAAAACATCCACTTCAGCATCTTCATTGATGATCTGGACATGGAGACTGAGTGCCCCTTCAGTCAGTCTTCAGATGACACTAAGTTGGGAGGGAGTGTTGATCCGCTCAAGGATAGGAAGGCTCTACAGAGGGATCTGTGCAGGCTGGATCAATGGGCTGAGGACAACTGCATGAGGTGCAGGATCCATGGGTCCTGCACTTGGGTCACAACAACTCTTGTGCAGCCCTACAGGCTGGATGAGGAGCGTTTTGAGAGCTCTTTGGCAGAAAAGCACATGCGTGTTCTGGTTGGCATGCAGCAGAACATGAGCCTGCAGTATTCCCAGGTGGCCAAAAAGGCCTGTATCAAGAATGGTGTAGCCAGCAGGAATAAGGAAGTGGTACAGTAAAACAATCACAGAAACAAACAGAGTTCAAGGCTCATCCTGCTGTAACACTAGCACTAGGAGATAATGCAAATCATGTGGCTCTTTCCATTGAAAATCTAGAAAAAAAAAAAAACCCACAAGATTTTCTAGGAAACTCCTCAAATGTAGCATAAAGCACAAATTCATGGGTGAAAGATTTAAATATTTAGTGAAAAAGTTTAGAAACCTTATCTTGCAAAAAGGGACAAACATAGACATACAAGCCACCTGGTTCCTATTGAAAATTGAATAATTTTGATAGTGAGAACTGAGATCCTGGCATTTAATTAAAAACTAGAAGTGACCTAGAGTGACTAGGTGAAGCAAAGGTCAGAGCATAATGCACCATAATTTACACCAGTTTTCAGCAGTCACTGTATCAGTTGTTCCATTTTTAGCTGATTGCACACTCATCATGAAATCCTGGACAGTTATCTCAAGTTCATTTTACAACACATGACTTGAATAAATAGTGATTTCATGACTACTTGGAATTAACAAAAACTTGAAGGGGAAAAAGACTAACATAGAATCATATTAAAAGTTTTTTTTAGTTACTGTTTCAAGGAAAAATGATCCAGAAAGGAACAATAGCCACAAAAAGAAACTCTAAATTAAAATGTCTCAGAGAAAGTGCAGTGAACACATCTGTCTTAGACCACAAATCAAAGAAGTCACTAAAACTTTACTTTCAGTTTGTTCAACTCTTGGGGACAGAAATATCCAACACATCATAAGATCAAAATACACTTTATTCTGAAACTGACCAACGTCTTATCATTTCTTACAATATAAACCACATTGACTTGCAGTTGAGGTTTCCCTAAACCCAAATTTTGTTAAATATGTATATTTCTTTAAAGTACACTTACCTTAAGTCATACTTTTGCTGGAAAATTTCTGACTGACACTTCTCCAAAAGCATTTGAGCTCACAAGACAGTAACAAAATGTATGACTAGCTTTTGGAAGGTTTTAAAAAATACATTCATAAAGATACACAAAGGTAAATACCACACCAGATGACTTCCTTTCAGATATTTCTTCATACCATTGTCAGTTTGAGATACAGAGATTAATCCTTCTCAAAGCTCAAGTTTATCTTAACCACAGGACACATTTCATTTCTCTGAAACTCAAGGTCCCTCCAACACAGCCCGACTAAGGAAGAAAGTGGTTTCCTTCCTAACTGCTTGTTTTCCTTCAGACAGCCCCGTCTATGCCTTAGCATTAAGTGTATTGGCTTCATCTCTTAGCTCCATCTGTGTTTTGTTTAAAGATAATGGCAGTTCAAAGACACATATACTTACCCAGCCCCAAAACAAGTTTTGAAGCAGTCTTATTACCTTTGGACCACAAGACATGCACTTGGGTGTGCTTATCTTCCTCACTTCCATACACGTACGGGACTGATGGTCTTAAGACCTGCAGGAAGCTTTTAGAAAAGTATACAGCCTTCAGTGCAAAAGGGTTCATACTCCAAGCTGAAACAATCAGGTAAGAGCTGTTTGTCTCTTAGTTATGTTGCAGTGAGCGACATATTTTAAAATTCGAAGTTTTAATGTGTGGCAACTATAAACGTATAAATTTCACATAGATACAAGAGAACTGTGTCCAAAGGGTTTGGAAGTAAAGATTACTGCTGCAAGTTGAAACTATGGGATAGGACAGTGTCTTGTGGGACGTGTGCTGGCCTATGGATCAGATCTGGCTCTGCATTTCTGTCATAAAAACCCACATGGGATGAATTTGCATGAATGAGCAGTGCCTGTCTGTGTGAAACCAGAAACCGGATTGAAGAAAGAATGTGTAGGTGCTGAGAGACAGCATGTAAAACTCTCCCAAGAATACACAAGGTGTGAAGGCTCTCTCTCCTGTGGATTCACAAGAACAGAAAAACTCAGAACATCAAGATTCTCAAGTCTGCCAAGACCACAGTGCATCATGATACCAGGTCAGTGAGTGTCTGAGTGTGAGGTAATAATGGACCATACTGTGTGAATTGTACTCTGCTATTAATAATAACAACTGCTTGGTTCTATTAACAATTTAACTAGTAAGAAGTGATCTAATAAATATTGATTGTGGTCTTTTTCTCTCCTGACTTTAACACTTACCAGGAAAATTTACAATTCTATTCATGAAACCATCTTGTCCTTGTCTGACTCTCTAGCACTAGCACAGGCTCTTTAGTGGTTGCCTGCCTGAGTCCCACCTGAACCTCATTTGACCAATAAATATTCCACCAACACTGCTCATTCTCCCTTCAGTGACCTGCCTAGTTTGCATATTGTTGATCACAGTGTAGCGAAGTCTGAGATTTTGCATATCCACAGGGCAAAGTCCACTGTCAAGTACCAGATGAAAATGCTGCACTGTCACTATGGAGTAAGGGTTTCTGTCTACTCTGCAGAAACCTTCTCTTATTTCTACAGCAAAAATGACATTCTAGAACAAGGGACCAAGGGATTTAAGGGGATCAGTACAGCCATCAAGTCTGTACCTGTGTTAACCAAAGGAAACTTGACCAGTAATTCCTTTCAGTGATTTTGATCTTGGTCATAATTACATATTGGTCATAATTACATATTACAATAACTACAAAAGTTCTCTTCTGTTAACATTTTAATTGGAAGCTTATTCCAGTCTTTTCTGATTGTTAGAAGCTTCCTTGTGGCATCCAGTCTTACATGTCTTCACAGCAATGTTATGCTTTTCTTCACATTATACTGTCCTTGTTCTAGTTAGTGTTATCCTGTCTCAAAATACTTAGAAGCAAAACTTTGTTTTGTTAGGCTGACCGTTTTTGGAAGTCTTTTCATCGCCCTTTGACAATAACATAGACTTTGTATTCACCTGATCATCCCTGAAGGCTTTCTTTGTATTGTTCCAACTCTAGTACATCATTTTGGTGAGCAAAGTATTGTGTTCAGTTTCTTAATCAAAATATCTCAGAGTTTTTCTGCTGCTTGCTGCTTGATTTTCATATAATCATAGCATCGTTTTAGTTGGAAAAGATGTTTAGGATCATCAGGTTCAACCATTAACCTAGCACTAAACCATGACCCTAAGTGCCACATCTACACATCTTTGAAATAAGTCCATGATGAGTGACTCAATTACTTTCCTGGGGAGCCTGTCCCAGTGTTTGACAATCCTTTAAATAAAGAACTTTTCCTAATATCCAACCTGAAACTCCTCTGGCATAACCTGAGGCTGTTTTGTCACATTCAGTTGCTTGTTACCTGGGAGAAGAGACTGATTCTCACCTCACTGCGACCTCCTTTCAGGCAGTTGTGGAGAGCAATAAGGTCCCCACGAGCCTCCTTTTCTCCAGGCTAAACAACTCCAGCTCCCTCAGCTGCTCCTCATATGACTTATTCTCCAGACCCTTCAACAGCTTCACTGCCGTTCTCCGGACATGCTCGAGCCCTTCTATGTCCCTGTCATGGGCCCAGAACTGAACCCATCACTCAAGGTGTGGCCTCATCACTGCTGAGTACAGGGGGACAATCACTTCCTTAGTCCTGTTGGCTACACTATTTTTGATACAGGCCAGGATGCCACCAGCCTCCTTGAGCACAATCCTGGCTCATGTGCAGCTGGCCATCGACCAGCACCCACTGGTCCTTTTTCACTGGGCAGCAGACATCTGCTGATGTCTTGGATCTCCTCTTCTCACACATTCCCTGTGTTTACCTTCTGGACAGTAAGTAGTACCACAGCATTGTGCAAGGATGGCTGAGGTACCCATTCCCATTCTCTCCCATCCCTCTATGACTTTCTCTGCTTCACTTCTGTTTCTCAGAAGATGATTTCCATGTTTCCTTTCCCATCCTCTAAAAGAGACTATATTACTTCCTTTGTTGCTTATCCTGCATCAGTGTGCATGCCTGAGATCCTGCAAAGACCCTTGTGTAGTCCATGTAATCCAGAGGAGCTTGTCAAAGTTTTTTTCAGTCATCTTCACTACAATTTTCACAAGCAATTTTCCATTAGACAGCTCTGTACTCCCAGATTTGAAAACTCTTTTAGAAAGTTTTTTTACAGGCTACAAGGAAGGACTTGACTTTCTACTCTATATACTTCATATTAATGTCCACAGGGAGGGATTCCTCATGCTGCCATGGGGATGAATCCTGGAAGGTGTCAAGAATATCAAGGAGCTCTTCATCTGCAGGAGCGAGAGATTGTAGGGAACCCTGTGCATATCCCTACACTGCACAATAAACAAGTAAACTCAAGCGCTCTCCGAGCATGGAACACCATGGCTCAAGTGCCAGTTCAGTCTCTACCTTTGCTTTGGGAAACTTCAAGGAAAATATGATATAGAGGGAAATAATCATTTGCAGTGCGGGTGCAAGTCAGTCTTGGCACTGAACCAAGGAATCAGTTCCCAACTAACTTATGTTTAGAGCAGTAGACAGTATTTGTGCTGATTGCTTCTAAAATAAGATGGGCCTCTAACCACATCCTTCGTTGGTTGCTCCAGATGAGAGCCCCAGAGTCTCCATGGCACCTGCTATCTTAAGTGAGTCTGTGTGAAAGCAGTCCCTACACAATTCCCAGGTGTGGGGTCCTGCAGCAGGATTCTTTCAGCTACTCCCATGGGACATGCCATGGATGGTATCCATGCAGCTGGGTTCAAAGCCTTGCTACAAGAACATCCTTGTGCCTGCCAGTGCCCTATGCTACATTTCTTTGCAAATACAAAGTGGATGGCCTGAGGAGCCTCAGAAGACAGAATCCTCTCTTCTACCCTAGTAATCTCTCACCATATCTATGATAAGAACTGGAGATTTCCTTATGAAACAAGGGTTTCAGTCACCTCAGGAAAGAGCAGAACTTCTGGATATGTAGACCAAGTTATGGCTTAATGGATATGGTGCTGGATTTTCTTCTGCTGTCTGTGCAGGAATGGTGTCCCAGAAAGCCCCTCTATCCTGACAGCGGATACCGGCAGCAATGCTGGGCTGTGCAGTGATAACGAATTGGTTACTTTTCCATATAGGAAACATTTTGAGTCCAAGTCTGTCAGAGGATGCAGCAAGGCCGTGCAGCCTGACCACGAGAGAAAGAATGTAAATAAGAGGTGAACATCCAATCGTATGTGAAGGCTAGTGGTAAATATAGATAATAGAGCTAAGAATAGTGTTAGTATGTAAGATTCTAGAGAGACAGTGTGTGAGTGCTGCTGTGTGAAGACAATGTAATATTCAGGATGAAGAGAATAAAAGCTGAATTTAGGCCATCATCATCTAAGTGCCCAGTTTTATTTACATGGCCGTCCTCATATTTAATACAACACAAGTCTATTAGGAAGATACCACTAAGGTCCTTCACAGACTTTGCTAGATAGATAAGGCTGGATGACTGATGTGACATCATGTTGCCACTGAACTTGTCTTTGAATAGATGTCTTCTCCTAGTCATTCAACCAGAAGCATGTCCTGTTGTCACTAGACATATTCAGGACTCCTTCAAGTCATCATGGGTAGTTTTTAGGTAACCTCTCATGCCCACTGGGCACAGGGAAATCCATGCTGGCAGTCTCAACCTAACTGAATACTGATCCAGATGACAAGCCTGTCTGCAATGGAAAAGAGAAGAAAAGGGGAGTACCAGAATGTTCCCAGATGAGAATTCTGACTTCTAACATCCATGAGCACTGGCATCTACCTGGTTACTTGGACATAGCACTCATGAAGGAGGCTCTGGTCATCAAGGGCTGTATACTGAGAAACAAATCTTAATCTTAGACTTCCTGTAGTGGTTTTAAATGTCAATGAGAATTCAGTTGATGGCCCCTAATCAGCAAGGAATAGCTTTAAGTGAAACCACTGAATCTCAGTACAGGAACAGACATTATAATGGATACCTTGTCTAGCTGTCATTAGTGCTTCTGTAGTGGCTCTTTCCTCAGCCTGACAAGATTTCTAATGGAGTGGCAATAACTTTCTGTTTTTCAGAGGTCTATATCAGGCAGCAGAAGCAGGATGCTCTGCAAGAGAAGGTCAGCCAGGAACTGAAGCTAACAGCAAATCAGGCATAAGGCAAGAACTTCATGAGGGATGCAGTCCCATAGTACCTGAACAATAAAATAGGTCCAGCAACTGCAGCCAGGTTAAGCCAGCAGTCCAGGCAATGCAGACAAAACCATAGGAAGGTGGTAGTCTGAAATCAAGCCATAAAGTCAGTCAACAGGTCAGGGTCAGTATCAGCAAAGTTTATGGCCAGACCCAAGCTTGGCTACCCTATAGCTCTGAGCTCCTGAGCAACTCCTGAGCAAAGAATAGGCAGCCTCTGGCCAGACCTCTCTACTCTTCCTCATGAAGCTTTTTCTGCAGCAGTCTGACCAGAGGCTACATTGCTGCATTATACAGACCTTGAACAAGCAGAAAAAGCCCAGCGAGAAGGAGAAGAGGTTGCAGAGCTTGGTATTCTAAGGACCCAATAGTTTGGAACTTAGGATTCTGGATAAAAAGTAGATAAATGCCATCAAACAAAAGGAGTATGTGTGTCACTGTTAAAAAGGGGATTGTGTGTTTAGACTGATGTAAACAGCACTCTGCAATTTGTTCCAGTTGCCAGAATGAGTCAAGTAGCCATTTAATTAGTAGCAGCTTCTGTTTCCATAAATTCACCATTCTAAAGTGAATGAATGAGTGGGTAAAACTACCAGCTATGGTCACCTGAAACAAAAAGAAACTCAGTAGAGGAAATAGGAGGTCCTGTAATTCACATCCTAAGGAAGACGGTCTTTCAACAGCTTCTGCCCATAAAGTTTTGACCAACTAAGGAAGCCCTGAGAAGCATCTGCCTCAAGACAGAGCTGGTGTAATTTTTTTAGTCACAGAACTACTGCTAATGATACACAACCTCTTGTGTTGATTGGAGAACAATTTTTCCCGGTGAGATGGATAAGCTACAAATTCAGGGATTTTCTTTGCCTTTTTCTCTTCTAAACTGATTCATAAATTACCATGGTTCTGCACTTTTACATTCCTTTACTAGGTGACAAATAAGCACTTTGCGTACTGCTCTGCCAGTGCCACCAATGTTGGTCCCATAGCAAAACAATTCCGATGATCACAGCAGTTGTGCAATCATCCTTCATATAAGGTCACAAGCACACTTTTCAAATTTTATTGGAGGTTTTGGTTCTTTCAGGTTTGAGATTAATCTATTGATAACGTCTAAAAAGGTGAACAATATTTCTATTGGTTCCTTCATGTAGTTCACGTAGCATGTGAATCTATATATTTCCTCTTTTGTAGTCATTTGTGAGACACAGAAAAGCCCATGCAGAGGTTGATCTAGGCAATGTCTAAAGAGTGAAGTCTGTAATCAAAATGGCAACAAAAGGACATCTTTCTGCCCCAGTGTTGTGGTTGCTTCTCCTCTCCATTCAGGTGTCCCTGGGTAAGTACATACTTTATTTCACATAAGGCAGTGATAAAAGACAAGTACGTAAATTTAGTATAAATACGTTGTTATTCTATCAACCTCTAAGGCAAGGAGACAAGAAGGTGTTTAAATCTGTTTCTGTCTTTGATTCAATCTCCTTGGTGATCCTGAGATAAAGAAGGGTGAGCCATCTGTAAAATTTTTATATTTTAATCAGACTGGCCATCCTCATAGGAATCCAAGTCCAAGTTTCATAAAGAGTCAAGCTGTAATGGAAACAAACTGGATATTCTTATTACTGTCTTACCTCTCATTCTGAGCTGTAGACAGAATTGCTGGTGACAAGCTGGACATGAGTCAAAAATGTGTGCTTGTAGCCCAGAAAGCCAACTCTGAGCTGGGTCTTTGAGCTGACCTTACCATCCCTCCAATAGTAGGCATGGGCCCTCTGATCCCTCTGGTAGCCAATTCCTCCAGTTACCTCTCTCCCAAAGACACATACACATACTTGGCTCCCAGGCCAATTAACCCACAGGATAATCTAGCTTGATATACACTGGCAATCACACACTGACATGTGGTACCCTCACCCACTCCAGTTGCTGGTGTCTGTTGTGGTGTGCTTTGTGAATCACAGCAGGGACGTTACTCAGCATTTCCTAGCCCTGTTAAGTCAGAAGAAGAGAAAGCTTGCCTGTCATTAGAAATAACTTAAATTTTAGCTGTGCACTTAGCTCAAACTTGTAAATACAAATAAAGCTCCTTGCAAAAAAACCTTTGAGTTGGACCATTTAGAAAGGTGAACCAACTAACTCTGATGTAAGAGTAAATAAAGAGCAATAATAATCTCGCTAGCCATCTGTAACAGATAATCATGATCAGGCACTGTCCTTTTCATAACCTTGATCCGTCTCTGTGTTTGAAGGTGCTGATGAATTGAGGCTATCAAATGGAACTGGCCCCTGCTCTGGGAGAGTGGAAGTAAAACATGAGGAGCAGTGGGGAACTGTGTGTGATGGTGACTGGACCATACAAGATGCTGAGGTTGTTTGTAAGCAACTACAATGCGGATCAGCTGTTCAGGCCCTTAATCGAGCTCCTTTTGGAGAAGGGACTGGACCGACATGGTTGTATCGAGTTGATTGCCGTGGTGATGAACCTGCTCTCTGGAACTGCACACATACAGGATGGGGTGCTTTTACCTGCCCTCATTACTTTGATATTGGAGTGATCTGCTCAGGTAAGAAGTCATTCAGCCTTGTAGAACAGAAAAAAATACAAGACTGGGATCAGACTTTGTCCTCGTACTGCTTGTATTCAGCCACAGCAAGCTGCACCAGCACTACGTCTTCTGCTGACTACCAGTGCAAGTCTACTTTGCCTGAACACAGCAATAACATACAATGGGCATATCAAATGACATAGAACAGAAAAAGAAACTATTTGTTTCTATCACAGTTCTCCCAGGCAACAGGACAGCAGTACTAAACTTCTCCATGACTGGGAACAGGAGCTAAAAAAGTGGGTGTAGATGGAGAAGCAAGCAAATACAGGGTTATGCCATACAATTGCCTTTCTTCTCCAGATCTTCACATAAGCTAAGACAGGACAGTCTTCAATGGCAAACAAATCCAATATCTGTTTGGCTGCTTCTTCTGCAAGATATGCTTGGTTTTGCTCTTTGGATAAAGCACGACTGCAAGAGGTTTTTCCTTACCAGCTACAAACCTTACATTTGTCCTTTTCGATTTATAGAAGGTTCCTCTCAGCCCATTAATACAGATGTCTAGATCTCAGAATGGCAGCTCTGCTTTCGTGGTTATCTCCCTCCACCTCCCCAAAATGATAACATCACCTCCTCCAGGTTGTTGGTAATGACCCTGAGCAGAATGGGACCCAGGAAAGACCCAACAAAGCGGTATTCCACTTGCCACCAGTCTTCAGGCAGAGTGCAACCCACCAATCACTATTTCGAGCCTGACCATTCAATCAGCTGTTTAACCATGTTGTCCTTCCACCCAGACTGTAATATCCTAGTTTTTGGACATAAGAATATTATGCAGGACAGAGCTAATGACTGTGCTAAATATGAGGTAAATTACATGAGCTGCTGTTCCCTCATTCATAAATCCACTTTCATCAGACAAAGCAATAAGGTCCCACAGCCATGATACACTCTCAATAAATCCATTCTGACTCTTCCCATTCACCTTCCTGAGCCCAGAAATGTGTCCCAGGGGAGTTACTCCATAATTTTTGCAGGTACCAAAGTGAGGTTGATCAGCCTGTAGATCTTCAGTCTGTCTTTTTAGCCTTTTATGAAGATGGGTGCAACATTTCCTGTTTCCTCTTCCTGGAAAGAAGGAAGCTTTGGCTTCCTATTCATTTAACACACTAGTAAATGGATATTTATTTATCTGTTTAGCAGTTGCAACTTCTCAGTCATTGGTTCAAAGATTCCCTACTTCTATAGCTTCCCAAGGACTTAATATTTTCATATACTAAGAAATAAGCGATCTCATACACCATTTTCTTTCTTGTCAGTGGCATACAGGAATTGCCCCAATCATTATTTAAAAGTATCAGTGGTCCTCAGAGAAGTGGCGTGACTTGCCTATGAAGGTAGAGGAGTTATGAAATTAGGTCAATATAACCAACCTTTGATTCTGGGTTTTTTATGGTTTGTGTGGTTTTTTTTTTTTTCCCCAGGCTTCTCTGGTCTACGTCTGACTGGAGGAGACACTGCCTGCTCAGGAAATCTGAAAGTAAAGCAAGAAGAAACTTGGGCTACTGTCTGTTTTTCACACATTGATTTCAAAACTGCCTCTGTTATATGTAGTGAGTTAGAGTGTGGCCAGGCTGTGGATACCTTGAAAGGAACTCACTTTGGTGACAGACATGAACTGATCTGGCAAGAAGAGTTTCACTGTGTAGGGAATGAGACTAACCTTGCACACTGTCCCAGGAACCTACACCACACTACCACGTGCTCTCATGATGCCACCATTGTATGTTCAGGTGAGACTTTGGACTGATGAACATAATTTAATTGTGTCCTATATGTCTTCTTCCTGTTAACTCACAGTTCAGAGCCTCTGCATACTCATTTCTGTGGTCCTCAGAATTCTTGGATGCTTCCCCTATCATGCCTTAAGGGAGGCCAGGAAATAACAAAGAGCAGCCCTACCAGACAGACTTCTTTTTCAGAGCTGGCTTATCAACATCCTGGTCTAACATGCTTTCCAATAACCTGAGACACAGTGAGTGCTAGTTCCTTGCAGCTAGTTTATGGCAGCTAGAGCTCTCTTACAATTTTCAGTGCAATAGCACAAAAACCAAAAAGTAACAGCTAAGTTCCTTTATTCTCCCTGCAGGCTATGGCGGGTACAGGCTGGCAAATGGCAGCACCACATGTTCAGGGAGAGTAGAGCTTCTTCATGGAGGCACATGGGGAACTCTCTGTGACTACCTGTGGGATTTACCAGCTGCCAATGTCCTCTGCCAGCAGTTAGACTGTGGAGTTGCCCTACGGATTCCAGGTGGACAGTCCTTCGGGAAAGGAAATGGATCTGTCTGGAATGGCACATTCAGCTGCAAGAAGAATGACCCTCTCCTGAGAGGCTGTCCCGTGAGTGCGCTAGGTCATGATGAGTGCCCTGCTGGAAAAGATGCTCGTGTGGTATGCTCAGGTGAGCAGTGCAAAGGTATAAGAGGAGAACTGAAAAACTCCTTCTTTGAGGAAAGATACCGACCCAAAATTCAGAGGGAGTCTGTGGAGTCAGGTTCTGTCTTTTGTCTGCTGCTACAGGAGTCAAGGCTGCACTTCATCTGTACCACAAGGCTGCTCCCTGTGAAAGGCTCCTAGTGTCAGGGAACAGCAAGAGCAGGGCTGCTCCACAAGGTAGGATGAGCTGGGGGCACAGAGTGAGGAAAGCACAGTTAGAGTCCTTACCACCAAGGCACAGTCTGAAGCATCTGCAGAGAGGACAGAGGAAGGTGTTGGTAATAAGGTCTATAGACAGTCCCAAACAAGTCAAAGCAATCAATCAAATGTAGGGTCCAGCTGGAGAGAACAGCCAGACATAGCAGGAGACAAGACTGGAGACAGTTACACCTGTCACATACTTGAGGCAAGGAACTGAATTCCTGATCCAGGTTTAAATGAGGCTTGGACCAGCAGTCCGAGGATGCATAGCTGTAGGCCCTAGGTGAGGCTGGTCCAAACAATTAAGGTCTGTTGGTCAACGCAGAGCACCAAAACCTAGTGCCTTGATTTTAAAAATGGCAAAGGGGACCAGATCCTGATTTTTAGTCATTCTTCTGAGTAAAACAGGGTGGACTGAAGTCTAGTTATGAGTATGGAAGTTCCAGTGGGCCAGTGAAATCATTTTTAGTAGTGAATGATAAGGAAAACTCATTCCCAGTTCCCAGTCACTTTCAGGTTGTGCCCATGAGCAGTTACAAATGTAAAGTCTCAGCACTCACTTTCTCTTACATCCAGGGTGTCCAGGGGGCAGGTTGGTGAATGGCACCACATGCTCTGGCATAGTGGAGATCCGACATGAAGGCACGTGGGGAAGACTCTGCCACTCCCACTGGAATTTGCAAGCTGCCAGCATTCTCTGCCGTCAGCTGAACTGTGGCTATGCAAAGTCAATCCATATGGAAGACCATTCAGCAGATTGGAACGGGACTATATGGAGAGATGCTTTTCACTGTGAAGGGACAGAGTCCTGCCTGTGGGATTGTGCTCAAGTTACTTTGGGCAATCCAACCTGTTCAGCCAAAGAAGTAGCCACTGTAATTTGCTCAGGTAAGTCAGAAGTGGCCTTTTATGGGTAGTGCAATTTCAGACCGGAGCAGTGCTAGTGATCTCACTCTCACAAGCAAGGCTGGTATGTCAGTCTGTCTTTAATACTCTTTCCTTTCTTTTACATCACCCCTACAGCCTTTGTTTCAGCATAGAAACTTGATTTAGTAGAGGAATTCACAGTGTTTAGATGTGCCTGACTTCCCACAGGATCTAATCTTCGAGCAGAGAAAGCCTTCTGTGCATGAAAGCAAACAAAGCATAGGCAGTCTCCTTAATCAGTGGCAAGAATTAATTTTTTACCAACATGGAAATTTGTCTTCCATATGTCTCTTGTAAGTTATTCATACTACAGTAAGAGCAGTAAATATTCCTCAATATATTTTCCAACTCTCTTGAGCCCAGGTCCTGCTGAATCACTCAGACTCTCAAGTGGTGAGAGCCGCTGCGATGGGCGAGTTGAGATCTCACTCCACGGTATGTGGAGCAGAGTCCTGGATGACGACTGGAACATTAGGGATGCTCAGGTGGTATGCAGACAGCTTCAGTGTGGAACTGCCGAGAAAGCCTATTACCTTCCAAAGTCTGAGCGAGGTATGGGTCTTGTTGGCTTCAGGAGTGTCCAGTGTACTGGAAATGAGACTCAGCTGATGCTCTGCAAGACCTACCAGTATCAGACAGTGCCAATGGGAGTTTCTGAAGACGTTGGTGTGATTTGTTCAGGTGAGTTACTGTGTGAAAGGTACAGAATGTTTCCTAGGGCTGGCTCCAGGCCACTCTGTGCTGTGGTCTCAGCAGATCTTAAATAGGCATGAGTCTGAGCTTGATAGTTAAGGAAGCATGTGTAATTTACATCATGCTTTCTTCATTTGAATTTCTTAAAGAATTTATCTTCCAGAATCAAAAAGAAGTATTAGAATGCAGAAGCCATAAGAACGCTAATTTGGCCATGATTGCCACATATTCTGACTGATACTTGAGAATTAAATAGCTTTTATTTTGTGACATTTTTAATTTATAAATACCTTCAACCTTTCTAAAGAATATTACAACTGTTTCTACTCTTCTCTGATTTTGTAACCCATCTGTAACAGGAACTGTCTCTGTCTAACTAAATGAGTATAGATAAGATGGCTTTATAAGATGAGGTGACCTCTGGATATACTCAGTATGATCCTTGTTTGCAACATCTCACAGGAATTATTCAAACATTTACAAGAGGGAGGAGTAGGCCTTTCCCTTCACATAATTTTAGCTTCAAACAAGTTTGGCCTAAGCAACCATAGCAGAAGAACTGTGATATAACAAAACATAATGATGTCTTAAAAATGTTTTCAAAGTACAGCCACTCTGCTGACCTGTGCATTTTGGTTGTGGCTCTTCCTCCTACAGGTAGCAAACAGATCAGGCTGGTGAATGGAACAAAGCGCTGCGCTGGGAGAGTAGAGGTTTATCATGATGGCATCTGGGGCACCATCTGTGATGATAACTGGGATCTATCAGATGCTAATGTTGTTTGCAAACAGCTTGGATGTGGACATGCCATCGAGGCATTTGTCTCTGCTCATTATGGCAAAGGTTCAGGACAGATCTGGCTGGATGACGTGAATTGCACTGGGGCTGAATCTGATCTCTGGGCATGTCCCTCTAGGGCGTGGGGCCAGCACAATTGCCAACACAAAGAGGATGCTGGAGTCCTGTGCTCAGGTGTGTTTGGAAAACCTTTTTCTGAGCTTGTGGGTTCAAACAGGAGGGTTACATGAAAGGGAAGCAGTGAATAGTGGAGACTTGCTTGGACAGCCTCTTGCTGTCCTGATTACAAGCCTAGTTGGTCAGCATATCCTCTTGGTCCTACCAAGATGCAAAATGTTGCATTAACACACACACACACACACACGGAATGTGTGTGGTGTTTGTAAAGATTTCTACAGCAAGGGGCTGTGTGTCCTTTACAGTCAGTTGCAGCTGGCTCTGAAACCAATGAAAACAACCCACTGTGCACCAAAGCATCAGAAAATTGAAGTAGATTATGGTGGCTCTGCTCATGCATATTTAAGACAGAGTGGCAGTTGCAAGAGAGAGGAAAAATGAAATAGAAGTGGAAAAAGACACTGATGGGGACACAGCTGGAGACATGGTTTCCATACCAGAGGAGGTATGTCTCTGAGAGGGCTGTGGCCTGTGGATAAGTCACACCGGAACAGGTACACTCCTGAAAGGACTGCAGACTGTGGAGGACCCACACAGGTCCAGGTGCAACTCCTGAAGGGACTGCAGCCTGTCAGGGCCCCTGATGGAGCTGGTACAAACTCTGAAGGGACTGGAGCCTGTGGAGCATCCATGCTCTGCAATACAGGTAGAACCAATACAGGTAGTTAGCACTGTAAAAAAAATGGTTATATACACAGGCAGAAAAAAAATCCCCACATCATAAGAAGTTTGTGGCACTGAGCATCTCAAGAGATGAGAGACACTGTTGGCACTCTGAATCAGAGCCACAAAGGAACAGAAAATAACTACTACCCTCTAAAGCAAGAAGTCCTAGCTGCATATGCAGAGGGTGTCTGAGTGCCACTGAAGTGAGTGCAGACAGATCATTTAAGTTGTGCCCTAGACTAGTTGTTCTGAATTTTAGGTTCAAGGATTCAATACCACTTAGAGAAGAGCAACCACAAATACATAGCAAAAATGCCTACTGGCCCTTTGCCAATCAGCACATATTGATCCAAGCTCTGGATCAGGATTAGCTGAATTTACTAACTCCGTGGCCAGCAATCAATAGTATGAGGAAGACCAAATGTCTTTTACTATCAAAGCCTAAGCATATAGCAATACATATCTGGATTTCACTCATCACAGCCAAGTTCCTAGCAGAATCAGGCTCTCTAATTCCACTTCTATGTCTTCACTTCCAGATTTCTTGGCTCTGAGGCTGGTGAATGGCAATGACTGTGCTGGGCGTCTAGAAGTTTTCTACAATGGGACATGGGGGAGCATTTGTTCCAATCGTATGACTCAACTCACTGCAGTAACTGTATGCAAACACCTGGACTGCGGAGATGGAGGGGAAATTGCAGAAGATTTCGAATACGGCAGAGGTTCTGGGCCAACATGGCTGGACCACATTGAGTGTACTGAGCAACATAGTTCTCTCTGGCAATGTCAGTCAGACCCCTGGGATCCTCAGTCATGTGATAACCGAGCAGAAGAGACCCACGTTACTTGCACTGGTAATCAGAAATGCATTGTATAGGATTGCCGAGACATTAACCTATGCACACATATAGAGACATTGCAGTAATTACCTAATTACCTTTGCTTATTATATGGTACATAATATACATTATTTCTAGTTTCATGCAAATGGTAGAAACATTTTTGTCTACATCCTTGAGGTAAATGAGCAAATTAAAATTACATGACTGTTACAGAGTGCAGTTACCCAATGGAAATCCTAAGGAATTTTCTAATAGGACAGTGTCATTGCATAATTTTTAAGCAAAAATCTATGATATAGAGTCAGTCTGCAAGATCTGAGTTAGGATCAGACTTCCCAAGATGTCCAGAGGCAGATATGTGTTTCTACATGTATGGAGGCATATCAGTGCATATGTATGTACATGCACACATGTACATGCTCATAGCCATGGACAAGTGTAAAAATCAGTTTGGCTCTAAAGATACACTTCTAATGCCTGCTCTTGTGACAGTATTTCATACCCCTGGGTATGAATATCTATATTCATATATATTCACTATAATATAAATGACTTCTAGATGACATTTGGATATCCTGAAAGGGATTGTAGGTGCCTCATGTGAGAAGAAAGCATAGCCAACAGGAAGATTATTTTACTTACAGCAATAGCCAAACAGCAATCTGTTAAGAACTAAGCAAGCTCCACATATGTATCAGGAAAAAAAATAACTTGATGGTTAATTTTCAGGCAATTTACACTCCCTTATTTTTTTTCCGAAAATAATAAAATTATTTACTTCACTATTTAAATTCTGCAGGAAGAAAAGAGGCAACTTCTCCAGCCACATTTGCTAAGTGTCCAAATTCTACAAGTTGTTCAGGTACCTTGGCCTCTTTGTTTTTCCTTATTGGTCTCTCTGAACCTTCCTGCTCTTTCAGTAAAACAGAAGGTTTCTGTGTTTTGCAGACAGGGAGAAGTTACGAGTCATAGGAGGAGATGATGAATGTTCAGGCAGAGTCGAGATTTGGCACCAAGGTTCCTGGGGAACAATCTGTGATGACACCTGGGACGTGGCAGATGCTAACGTTGTATGCAGGCAGCTGGGATGTGGATCTGCTGTCTCTGCTCTGAGTGAAGCTGCCTTTGGGGAAGGGACTGGCCCCATCTGGCTGGAGGAGGTGCACTGTAAAGGAACAGAGCTGTCTCTCTGGGACTGTCCTGCCAAGTCTTCGCTTGGCAAAAACTGTGATCATAAGGAAGATGCTGCTGTGAATTGCTCTGGTTAGTGACTGGCCCTTTATTATACAGATCTTGGAAGAAGGTAGATAGAGGAGCATTACATCAGATGTACTTCCCAGTGACTAGCCCTTTCATAATTTTGACTGCAGGAACTCACAAATGATATGAAGATGTTCTCCCTGTTTTTCACACTTGCCTCTTCCTTAATGTGGACTCACTTTCCTTTTGCAGGTATGACAGAAACAACAGCACCACCCACTAGAGCAGGTAAATTCCTTCTTCCTTCTCCTCCCTTTCTTTTTCGCATCAAATGACAATTTATTGTCCCTGATATTGCCTAGTAGCTAAATCAGCAGTTTATTTCAGCTCACCAGAAAGCATCTCCTGCAGCCTTTTGTAAAGGAAAACTGTGTGGCACTATCCCCAGCTGCCGAATTTTATCTGCTTGAGCAGGACCCATGACTGGGCAGCAGGTGACCTGCCTCACCCTGCTAGCATGGGCACAGGAGGGGCTATAGAGAGGAACAGCTCTCCGGGACATCTGATTACCTTCCTGTTTCTTTTTCATTTCCATTCAGATCCGCCCCGCCGCCCTGCAACAGACAACACGAGACTTTCGATGCCTGTCATCTTCTGCATTATCCTGGGGACCCTTCTTTGCCTGGTCCTTGCCATTCTTGCTAGACAGATCCAACGTGCCAGGGCACAGCAGAGAGGTGGGTCCCTCAGGACTGGTATGAAATGCCTCCTTGACATGGTTGGCAAGTGTTTAGTTGGCTGGGGAGGCTGAGGGGGTGGGTGACTGTGATGAACTGCATCTGTTGCCACACCAAGATTTTCACTCACTTTCTGGCAGTGAAATAGCCAGGCAGTGCTTAACCTCAGTCAGCACATCTTGGTGACTTTCTAGGTACCTGCTTGGCCATGCAGCCCCTTTAGGGAATTTGTCCTTTTCAAGAACCCAACCTGAGTATGAGCAGAGACCGTGTTAGTGATCATTACCTTTTACTTTCAGATTCCAGACTATCCTATGACCCCTTCTCTGAGGCTGTCTATGAAGAGATTGATTATAACCTGATGAGGGAAAAGCAGGTCGTGACTTACCTCTCAGGTTTGTACATCTTGCTCTTCTCAAGAGAAAGCTCTTTTTGGTGGCCCTGATCCCAGTCTGATACTTTGTAGCTCCCAAATCTACTGGAAAACTAAAAATTCCTAGATTTGAGGAGTTTCCTGCCCAGTGGACTCTGCTAATTCCTCTCCTAAGGACAACTTGTTTTGTGCAGCCATAGACCATAGATCAGTATAGGTCAAACAAAACAAACAGACAAACAAACAAACAAATAAAAGCCTCTTGCTGCAATTATTTAAAGCAGGTACAAATAAAGGAATTATTTGCCTCTCTCTGCCAGCAACTGTGCCCCTGTAGGCTTCCTCCTGAGAATTGCTTCTCTCCCTTTGTGGCTTGTCTCCCCCACGAGCCATGAGAGGTGTTATGGAGCCCCTGAGGGATTCTTGGTTATTCTACTGTAAACCTTGCAGGAGTAATGCTGACTGCCAAAGAATCTTTGGATGGTATTCCTCTAGCCTGCTCTTTTTCTCATGATGCAGTCTTAGCAGTTAAGGAGAGTTTAATCTAATACCACATTCTTTCTCATTTGCCTAGATTCTTATTCAGAGAGTTCAAAAACAAAGGTACAGTTTTATAGAGGGGACAATGATGAAGAAAGTGGTCCTGGAGCAACTCAAGGTAATGAAAGATGAGGATTGTACAAAGAAAGAGACCCTAGATCAGGGTAGCTTTTATTATCAAAAGCATTATTAATGATTAAAACCTTTTCATTGCTGCACTTCATGTGCTAGGGTTGTTTTGATGTGAACTAAAATTTTCTTCTCAACTCTCGTGGTGGAAGAATGTCATACAACCTCGTATACAAGTGCTAGTTTTCTCTTCTGTATGAGAAGTTTGAAATAAATGTTCACTGGTAGTATTGCACACTCCACAGTATCCAGTCACATAAATCCAACAGTTTGACAACTGCTTCTCCCAGAAATTTCAACTGTAACAGATTGTAAACTATTGCTTCATTTCTGAGAAAAATGGGAAGAATTAAGACAGAGGAAAGATATGTTTCAAATAAGAACACTGCCATACAATTTGAGTCGATTAGGAAATTTTAACCCAAAAGATCTGAAGAAAATGCGGATTCCCAGTTGGGGGGGGGGGGGGGTGTTTTGGTTTGGTTTGTTTTCTTAAATTGGAATTAGCTGAAGGAGAGCAAGTGTTTGAAGAAGAACTGAAATTTCCTAGAACTGATCCTTTAGCTGCTACCTGGTCTCCAAGAGATCAACTGCAAAAGGCACAAGCAGTTCTGGACCTCAGTTGCCTATATATCAGACTCTGCTGCACCATGTCCTTAATTTTATTTCCTATTGCTTTTTTAATATATTTTTTTTAGTTAAAAATAAACTAAAAGCCTTTCCTTGTTTTGAAAAGCTTATAAAGAAGATAATTATTCCAAATAAGATTTCTTTTTCTTATTCAGATTGAGTATTGATTACTACATAAAAAGTAAAACAGGATTGCCTTGATTTATTTTTGTGTTTATACACATATTAAGGATATGTATATACCATAACACTGTGAAAACTAACATTCTCTGAGGGATGGATTCCAGTTAAGTACAGACATGTCAGTATTAAAGCCCTATATTGCTGGATCATCAGCTACTGCTTTCTCTAGTGGAAGAACTCTCCCTGTTACAACTAATACCTTTACTGTTCCAGAGATCTCTCCACTGCCTGAAAATGCCCTGGAAAATGGTTATGATGATGTGACAGAAGCTCCTGGACCTAAAGATGCTTCTCTTTACGGGCAGAATGAACAGGAAATCATTGGGCCTGAAGAAAGTGACAGAAACAAGGATTCACAGACAGGTGAGGCTTGAGGCTAGAAGAGCAATGCTGTCAGTTTTCACCATCCATAATTACTGTAATAAACTCAATGATAATCAAGGTGGAAGGTACCTCAAGGGATTAGTTAGGTTTTATCTAACCACTATAAGGAAGAATTGCTTTTATTAGAAGTGTTTAAAGTCAGAACAGTAACCTGTTTTCTGGAAACAGCAAGCTTTATCTTTGGATATGTATGCACGTTATCAGAAGGCAGAATGACATAAGCATTTCTCAGATCCTCTACAGTCGCTCATATCTAAGGTTCTGATTTCTAAAGGAGACAAATGACAGCTGCGCAACCTATAAAGGTAAGGCAGAGTGTGCATTTATCTATCTCAGTGTTCTTCCCTTCATGTTTTCAGACTGGAGTCATAGTATGTCCCAAAACAGGACCCCTGAGGCTGAGAGACCTTCATCCCCTGCTTTTGAAGATACAGGCTATGATGACATTGAAGAGCTGGGATGCTGATAGAGACTGCTGAGCTGGACTGACCACTTTTGGAAATCTACCTTTGTTCA
Organism: Empidonax traillii; assembly: GCF_003031625.1. Taxonomy (NCBI): domain Eukaryota; kingdom Metazoa; phylum Chordata; class Aves; order Passeriformes; family Tyrannidae; genus Empidonax; species Empidonax traillii. The sequence continues at coordinate 268,413 of NW_020955881.1, forward strand.
TAAAATGCTAATCCCACTACTAGCAGAACCAGAACAACCTACATTTAAGATTAGTTTACATAAGTTTGGGTTATTTGTAGAGAAGTGATTACATACTTACAAGATAAACAAACATGACTTTTAAGAAAATCTTTCAAATTTCCCTTATAATTTCTTGTTGCCAAGACTGCCTGGACACTTTCTGTTTTTATTTCTAAATATTGTAGTTGCAATTATTTTTTGACTGAGGTCATCTGTTAAATTATGATATTTTCTTATTAGAAACTGTTCAAAGATCTTTTCTTAAATTTATGCTTTTCCTCCAAGATACATGGGACATCTTTCTGGGGATTATTATGAATGGAGAATGAACTGCAAGAAAATAATCAAAATTCTGTTTCATCCAAGTCTTTGAAAAAGGTATGCTTGTGGATTGCTTGTGCAACAGCATCAACAAGGCCTGACAGGCATGCTGTGAGACATGGAAGGAGAGAAACACATATACCCCTGTGATTTAACAGCATCATGCTATCTACTTTTCCTGACTCACTAACAGAAAAACTGGGAAAGTAGAAATAGAGAGTGTTTGCAAGGAACAGGAAAAGGCAGCAGAAACTGACAGGGGCAACCAATTCTATGCCAGAAAAAGGTGTAGCAGACATTTTATCGCTGTCAAAACTCTCTACACAGGACAGAACTTCTCCTCTCTGGTGGCACCAGGCAGTGACCACGAAGAAGGAGTCCCTGGAGCCTCAGAGATGGCAACACCTGATGTCATCGGCATGATCCAGTTAAGCTGAGTATTCCCCAAGTGACTGGGGTATATAATCGTCACTGGGATGACCGGACTGATATTGGGAATGTGCTCACAGTGTTAAAATCTGTAGCCAAACTCTTAGAGCATTACGGCAGCACCTCAATGGGACCTGCACATGGCCATTTTTAGGATAATTGGAGTAATTGTATTGAAAGTAAATTAACAGAACACAAGATTAATGAAAGATGTAAAGTGGCTTAAGTGTGGGATCTATCAGGCAAAATTCTTATTTGGGGGGATGAAAACATGCACACAGAATTATATAGAAGTAACAGATGACTTCAAGTTATTAAATCAGAAACAATCATTCATTGAGGCTAAAGAGCAGGATGAAAACCAAGAGAATGGGGCTGACACTAAGCTCATTACAAATCCATCTTTTAAGTTTTTGAAAAAATCAGGTAGAAAAGGAAATTGTGTTGTTTGTGAATTACAGGTTGCACTGCTTGTTGCAGGCTGTGTTAGTGTCCTGTGCGTATGTACCTATGAATCTCTCTGCTTTCAGGCTTTCTGCTGGCTGAACTGGTGCACAGGAAAGCAGCAGTCACATCCGTAGGCTCCAGTGGCCAGCAAAAAGGAAACCCCAGACCTCAGAGGATGTCTAAGGCAGTGACTTATAGCATCTGTTAAATTCACACCACAGTGTTTTTGACCCCTTGAGAAAAATGCAAGGCAGCATTTTCCTTTGGAAAGGCCCTACTAATTCTTCCCATTAGATTATTCTTTTTTGTTTTGTTTTAATTGAGTCGTTCATGAATTCCTTTTTCACAGTGTGTCTACCAATATGTCTGGTAAAGACTTCACATTGGTGTTTCCCAGCTCTCTCCCAAATCCTTCCTTAACGATTTGTTTCACTGCCCTGTACTCGCGTGTTAAGAAAAGATTTCAGGGACAGGTCACAAACTACTGTCGGTAGTTCACATTTTTCAGCCTTGAGTTAAAGTTACTCTTAGTTCAGAAAGCTGCTTTGTTGAAAATTAAGATTACAGCCAGATGAATAATTAGGAACACGCTTAGGGCTAGGAAGAGCTCCTGCTCAGGGGAGGGGACTGTGGCACGGGACAGGATGCAGGGGAAAGGATTTTGGCATTGCAGAGAACTTCTTGTGGGATGGTTAGGGGAGGGACCAGAGGCGGGAAAAGGGAAGGGTTTAGGTGAAGGTAGGAGGAACAAATATGGGAAAATCGAGGGCAGGGGGACAAAAGGGCCAGTAGCACGTAAAACGTCTGCTGATCCGGCCGGGAAGCCATGCTCCTGGGAAAACATGCTGCACTGCTCCGCTGAGTCGGCTCCGGGTTCCCTCCTCGGGGACCTCCTCTCCCCCGGCTTCGCCATGGAGGACACAGCCTCCCTCCCCGCCCCCCGCTCCCACCCCTCCTCTTCCTCCCCGGCCGGGATTCACAGCAGAGAAGGCGAAGCCACCACGAAGGGCAGCGGCTCACGGAAGGACAGGGAGGAGCCTGAGAGGTGGGAGGGCAGGGATTGCGGAAGGGCCGCCCCTCTCCCTGCCCGGGGCGGTGCTGCTGCTGCTGCTGCTGGTGCTGGGGGAGCGCCCTCGGGAGCGGCGGAACGAGACGGGGTCAGGATGGGCCGGACGGTCGTGGAGCTGTTTTACGATGTGATCTCCCCTTACTCCTGGCTGGGGTTTGAGGTGAGGGGGCGGCAGAAGGAGGGGGGCCCTGCCCGGGGAGCCTCGGGTCTCTGCGGCCGCTGGTGCCGGCCGGTCCGGGAGGTCGCTCCCGTCGCCGCCTCCCTTTCCGAAGGGCCGCTCAAGGTCACCTCCTCCGGCCGGCTGCAGGCTGTGCCCTTCCCGCTTCGTAGTTAGTTTTTCTCGCACCTGTGAGGGGTGTCTGGGTTTCTTCCTCGCGTGTTGAAATCCAGAGACGCCAAGGAAGCGTGTCCCATCCAAACAGCAGCATGGCCTGTGCCTGTGCGGGAGTTACTCCTGAACATTTTGCTTCAGAGATAGTTTTGATGTTTAACAGGTGCGAGCATCCACTCATGAGCTTGATCGTTCCCTTATTTATTCCTGCTTAGACTTTTACAGTCATGATACGAATGTGGTCCTCTCAGTTTTTCTGAGATCAGTACTCTCTGGCAGCATCCAGAAAAGGTTTTAAGGCTATCACTGATACAGCAGAAGAGGATTTATCTGCAGTGTCTGTTTACTGCCTTACCTGCACACAGCTCTATAGACACCTCTGACTGTTAATCCATCACTATTCTCTTATGTTGTAGGTTCTCTGCCGGTACCAGCACATCTGGAATATTGACCTGCGCTTTCGTCCAGCGTTCCTTGGTGGCATAATGCAACAAACTGGTAGGCAACATGAAGAGATTAGTTCTGTAGGGAAGCACCTTCTTCACTAGTAGGGCACTAGTGGGCAAGCTCTTGGTGAGTCCAGAGTCCACAGAGCCAGCTTTAAACTAATTTTTGGCCCCAGTATCAAATTAACCGTAGGATTGTGGAGGTTGGTAGTGATTGAGAAATCACAAGAATTTCATGCTGTTGTAACTACACAGCCACATAGACTTTGGCAGTCTGTGCCAAAGTTCATCAGTTCTAAAATACCATAATAATTTGATATGGAGTGTTTTCCTTAAAGTTTTTGTTGAGTTGAAACCAGAATTAATTTGTGGAACTCTTGCACTCTGTAATATGCAGGAAGGATCCAAGTATGTCCTAAAACAGTACTCATGGCCTTATTAGAACAAATTGATCACTGAGATTTACAAATCATGAAATTAACAAGTCTCTACATTGGTTTACCTGTGCATGTCTGTCTCAAGAGTCATCTGTCTGAAACAACATAAATCCCTGCTAGGACATTTGTACCTTGGTTTAAAGCTGATTCTGCCATCTTAAAGGGTTGGTCTGTGCAAAACCAAAATAAATCAAGTTTAAATCCTAGCATTTTCTTTGGATAAGCTGAGTATGTTTCAGTAAGCCAATATGAAATTATACTCTTCCTTAGGCACATATACACATGAAGTCTAATTTATCCAGTGTTGGTTTGTCCAGTATTATAATACAGTTGGAAATCTCAACAGGACTTTTCCCTTAAAGGTAACAAGCCACCAGCAATGCTACCAAAGCGTGCCGAATACCTGCTGAAGGATATGAAAAGGATGGCAAAATACTACCAAGTGCCTATAAAAATTTCCGGAGATGACTTCCAACGTATCTTTCGTACAAGTAAGAAAGAGACTTAGCTTAGCTGGTATTTCTCATCTCTAACACTTCTGGTTCGAGTTCTCCCTAACAGTAAAGGTGAAAATTAATTCCCTGTCCGCAGCCTTTTTCTGTATCTATGAGCAATATGAAGCCTGTGCATTTTTAACCATAAAACAAATTTCTGGAGAAATATGGCTGTGAATGATATTATTCACATAATATCATTGGGAGATAACTGTGAATCACCATAAGCTACTATAAATCAACATAGGCTATACTATTACAGACTGGGGATTTATCAGGCCTGTTACAGAGGAGATCATATTGTTCTTAGGTAGCACTCATGCAGACCATCTCTGTTCCTGAACCTGTGCCTTGTTTCAGTATGTTTCTCTGTCTTCACACTAATCCCAGGCAGTCTTGCGGCCATGCGCTTTATCACAGCCATCGATATGACAAAAGCAGAATACTTGGAACCCTTATCTAGGGAGTTCTGGATACGTTTCTGGTCACAGGTCAGTATTTTATGAAGCCAACTTTTTGGTGCTTTCTGTTACCCTTCCTGTCCCACATCATTCAAATGCAGAATTCGAGCAAGAGAAAGGGAATGTCTTTTAATGAAGAGTCATAGGAGGAACTTAAGGTCATAGTAGTTCAGGAGCCACTGTGAAAAGAACTAGTTTATGGTCAGTTTAATTTACTTCTTTTAGGTATATATGGTGAGTCCTACAGGCTGCATGGATCAGTGGTTCCTATCAGAAAAAACTTCCTAGATTAGGTGACTTAATACCTGTCCTAAGGAAATTTCTCCAGTAACTAGTATATTGGTTTTATTTCTATTTTCTTAGAAAACTTGCTTTCAAGTCCAGAGCTGAGCTTTTGTTCTTAAGTACTGATTTTCTTATTTTATTCTTTTACCAGCATGAAGATATCAGTCAGCCAGAGAATATACTTTCTGTAAGTGTCTCTTTTTTTTGGTGCGTCTGCATTTCTGATAGATTCTTATTGATGACTTGGATCAGTAATTGTCGTGGTTTTGCCCACCAGCCCATCCCTGGGGCTGAGGATGGTTTTGTCCAGGTAATTTCCGGACAAAAAGGCCAATCAAAAGTCCAGTAACGCCTTTGCTAATTACATCTTCAAGAAAACGGAAGAGAAGGTTGTTGGCGCAGTTGGAATTAGTAGCAGCAGCTATGTAGGGGAGAGGAGTAGCGGGCCCGAGCAGGGCCAGACTCCCTCCTCCCCCGGCTTAAGCCGGGGTGGGGGGAGCAGGTGTAGCACTGAAGTCCTCCCTTCTCTCTTGTAAGAGAGTGAAGAGAAAAAAGTTTAAAAGACGAACTGCTTGAACAGAAACTGATGTGGAAGAATTCCAGCCAAAAGAAAACGGAGCTTCCAAGGTCGAAGCTGGCAGCTGAAACTGCAGCAAGAAAAGTAAAGTGCGAAAGGGGGGAGACTTGTTTCCCCCCTGCCTTTTTGCTCTCTCTCTTCAGCAGGGAAAAGACTGAAAAGTAATCCCTACTACTTGTAAAAGTTTATTGGAGTAAAGAGACCCCCCATGCAGTTGATAGAGAAGTCTGTGGATGTACCAAAGAGAACCAAGACTTCATAAGAAAGACTGAAGTGAAGCAGAGTCCTGGTGAAGATTTGTGACCCTGAGGGAAACCTATGCTGGAGCAGTAACGACTCAGGTGAAATATTGAGATCCGTGTGTGTGTGGATCTATACTGCTGTTGAAGATTTTGTGACCCTGAGAAATCTCATGCTGGAGCGAGACGGCCCATGTGAGATGTTGGAATCCGTGCGTGTGTGGATTCGTGCCAGACCCATGCCGAGAAGTCTATCGAGGACTGTTCTCCCATGGGGAGGGACCTCCATAGGGAAACAGGGGTGAACTCTTAAACCATTATCCCCTGTAACCCTGTGGAAGAAGATCCATAGTAAGCAAGTGTCCCCTTGCAAGCCTATAGGAGGAAGACCCTTCAGGACCTGAGTAACTCTCAGCCTTTGGTCTTAGCCCAGGAGGGGGGTAAGCCCAGCCCTGGAAGCCAACACAGAGCGAGAAGGAGAGAGAAGAAGTTCCAACTGCAATGAAAGTGCTGCTGCTGCTGAAGATCTACTACTAGAAGGAGAGAACTGGAACTCCAAAGATACAGAATGAGACTACTTCTTCTCCTTGGACTAGTATAAAAAGGGAAGAAGTATTTCTGTGTATATATATAACATTTCAACTTGAGTAGAAATTGTTATAGATATAGTTCTTTAGTTTTTAATTTATTAGTAGTTTTTTGTTTTACTAGTAATAAATGTGTATACTATTTACCCCAAATCCTGTCTCTCTTTTGTCTGCAAATACCTTCTCTCAACTAGTAATAATTGTGTGAGAAGTGGAAAGCAAATTAACCCAAAGCAAAACCACGACAGTAATAAACATGAAGACAACTTAATCAAATGAACACTTGGAGTTTTGAAAAAATTTCAGGTAGAAAAAAAAGGATTTAATTTGCCTAGCAGCTCTGTTTGGAATGTATTGTTTTTTTTTCGTTGTCATGCTTAACATTCAGAACCAGAGTCTCCTTCTTTTTTGTTAATTCATGTGGCAAGATACCCAGGATGGGTGATTAGTTATCTATTAATACTGCTTTATTAACAGTCTTGAAAGTACAAACCATTTCTCCAGAATGCATTGAGGTATTGCTGCTATATGAAATATTCAGGTAAAATGCAACACTTTGGGGAGGCTGACCTTCCATGGAGTGATGGAGCCAGGCTGTTAAGCTCAGTGCTGTACTGCCCTTTTGTATGCTTAGAAATTATACTCTTGATGTATTTTCTGTTGATGTTTAGGTTTTGTTTATTACAGTAAAGCTGTCATGGCATGTAAGTTGATATACCGGGAGATCCTCTTCAAGGGCTCTCCATTCTACATTATTTTATAAATTCTTGGAATACGAAGAAAAGAGAGGAATTGTCCACAACTGGTCTCTCCAACGTCCCTAATTGAAATTTGAAACCTGCAGCCTTGCTTTCCCCAAGTCTAGTCCTTGCACTTCAGCTTCCTCTTAGTGTACCTTTTCTACCAGAATTACAGCAAAGGTTTGCTTTTTCCCTTTTCAAGAGGCAAGACTGAAAGATATAATTAAACCGTGGTGTGCTAACCCTGGTAGGCAGCAAAGCACCACGCAGACACTCACTTGTTTCTTCCCACTGCCCAGAAGGACAGGGGAATGGGTAAAAAAGAATAAAAGCAAGAAAACTTGTAGGTTGAGATAAAACTGCTTAATAAGCAAAAGAGAAGTCAAAGAAGAGTGAAAGAAAACAAAGCAAAGGCCATCACTCACCACCTCCTACAGGTAGACTGATGCCCAGCCAGTTACCAAGTGAAAGGAGGTTAACTTCCTTAAACTCCCTTCTCACTAATTATTGCTGAGCCTGTTACATGGCATGGTATATCTCTTCGGGTAGTTCAGGCCATCTGCCTTGTGTTATCTTCCAACATGTTGTGAACCCCCAATTTATTCACAGTGGGGGCAGAGTGAGAAACAGAAAATGCCTTGACACTGTACAAACACCATAGCTAAACCAATTAGTGTGTTATCAGCATTGTTTTGGTCACAAATCTGAAGCAAAACCGTAGGAGCTGCTGTGAAGAAATGATTGTATTATCAGTGTTACCCGATAAACATTAGACCTTTAACTTTGGCTACTTTATCTCCTTCCTGTGTGGCAGAGGCACAGAGGAGGTGAAAAAGATACAGCAGAAACACCAGTAACTGTTTAACCTCTGTGAGTTACAGTGTCTTTCATGAAGTCACTTACATATCCCATGTGGCCACATTTGCCATAAAAACTGTTTCTGTCTTGATAGGCTTGTACAGTAAGATTATATTTTTCATAAAACCAGTTTGGAGGTTTTGTAATTTATTTATGAGTTATTGTATTACAGTCTCAGCTTAGGGTTTTTTTCCCTTTTATGTTTAGGAACTCCTGAAAAAAATGTGCAGATTTTGGAAGTTTAAAATGTCTCTTCTACTTTGTGTCTGAGAATTGTTAAATGATGAATGGGTTGGGCATACATCAAGACAGTTATGCAAGAAGTGCTTCAAGAGCATTTTGAAATTTTTTTTGCAATAGACCTTGGGTGACAGTACTGGGGATTAAATTAATTAGACCATAGTAGGAATTAGAGTATTTACTAATAGGGTACTCCTAATTATCCCATCTTTTCTCAGGTTGCCCGGCAGGCTGGGCTATCATCAGAGCTCTCCCAGAAGGCACTTGAAATGATTTCATCCCCTACAGTGAAGGACCGACTGAGAGAGACAACAGATGAGGCATTGAAATATGGGGTGAGATGCTTCCTATGCCATTGGGCTTCACAGCTATGCATTCCTTCCCTATTATGAATATGGGGAAGCAAGGAACAATGAAGGTGATGATTAGAAAGCACTATACAGACCATCTCTGTTGGGTGCTCTTTGCTTTTTGAATGTGTGAAAGCTAACTCACTGTTGTTGGTAGTTTATCTGTCATGTGGGACAACCAGGTTGACCCATTCAGCTCATTCCAGCTGGACAGCAAGGAGGAGATCAGTACTATGAGATACCACTTATCACTACTTGAAATAGAACTGTGGATTTATCAGGCTGCTTTTTTTGTTCCTTCAAAAGGGGCATACAAGCTCTGGAGAGTCACCTATTTTCTGATAGCTTCATTAGATTTTATGAATGAAGAAGGTGAAAAGAAGGGGAGGAAAAAAAAGTCAAGAGTTACTGGGGTTTATTCCTGAATACTGATGATGTATCTGCAAAAAATTCTCTCATTATAACATTCTCTGTTTCATCTCCATGGTGTTAATAGGCATTTGGGATGCCTGCTGTTGTGGCACATCATAATGGGGAACCTCATCTCTTTTTTGGCTCCGATCGTTTAGAGCTGCTAGGCAGCTTTATAGGTGAGTCTACCTAGTAACATCACTTCTCGTTTCATGCTTTCACCCTCTTTTACTGAAAATGCAGCTGAATAAAACGCTCTTAAGGTCTTTCAAATATTAACTAATGTTGGGTACCTTTCTCCTGGAATGAAACTGCTGACTGAAATCTATCTCAGTACAGTTAGAGAGTGGCCAAACATATAGTCCTTTTCCAGACAAGAAGTAACTTGAGTTCTCCATCCTCTCTTGGTATATTTCAAGACTTTTTGCTCCACATGCCATTCTCAAATTACAACTGAAACTCTTTAGTTTTAAAAATATTCATATTTAACCTTTTGGTACTGGACATTAGGTCTTGGCTAAGCTTAAGACTAATTAAGACTGTGGCTGATGCTGCTTTCTTTTTTTTTTTTTTTTTTTTTTTTTTTTTTTTTTTTTTTTTTTTTTTTTTTTTGTAGTTTTAGCATTTTCATTTTCTATCTTCTTAATAAAAAGCACATTATTACAGCTCCCCAATCCATAACTTGTGCCTACCTACACAAATTTGTAACAGACATTCATATATTGAACATTCTTTTCTACATTTTTTTACGTTTTTCTACAACAGAATGCACTCTTTAAATTTTTGAAGAGATTGAAATAGGCTGGGATAAAAAAACTCAAGTCACTGGTTTTAATGGATTAGAGAGCATTTAACTGTTCATCTCAAGATTTGGCACTTGAGAGGGTATGTCACTAGAAGGAGTTATGCACATAACCAGCTCTCACACATTTACTGAAAAAATTCAGCAGAAAATACTAGTGTAAATGAATATTAGTCATAGGCTTAAAGAGAAGGAAATTTTTTTTTTTTTGTCTTCTTGAAGGGTTTCTGATTCAATAAAAGGAGAGTGAGGAAAATGAGTACCCAACACCCACTAAGTAGTCACTAATCCTGATTAGAATGTTGTGGCCTGGTTTCTAGTCTCAACTCCAAGGACTTACCCACATGTTCTTTTTGTTTCTCTGACTCCACAGCCTTCCAGCCCTTTTTGCTTTCTTAGTCCCCAGCCCCACAAAAGGAGTCCTAAAAAGAATGGGTTTGACCCTCATATGCAATACGCCAGACCCAACAGATCTCTCATGTCTAACAGAGGAAAAATTCTTCTGTACAGCTTCAGCTATTCCTAGACAGTGAAGGATTTCTGCAGCTGTCTGAAGCACTCCAACCCGCATATAAATCTGCATTCCATCTCAGTAGTTACACTTCAAAAGAGTAGGAACAATCATCCTGCTGCAGAAATATGACTGCACAATTACTCCCGTGTATTAAATTCTAATTGTCTCTTTGTGCTGGTTTGTCTTGCAGGTGAAAAATGGCTGGGACCTGCTCCAAGCGCCAAGCTGTGAAAAGTCACGGGGAAGTATACAAGAAGGAAAATACATATATACACACAGTCAGTCTTCAGTGATTGTCTGAATGTATCCAATTTTATGGAGAGATGGCTTTCTGAGCCATAAGAGTTAATTTTACAGCTTGATCTCATCTCTAATTAGGAATAATTTCAATGTTTGCCAGAATCACGGTTTGGTGAGGTCTTTGCTAATATAAATGCACTTCCTTTTTTTCAACAACTAACACGAAAAATTAAACATTAAATATTTAACTTCTTTCAGGTCAAACATTCTTCTTTTCTAGTTAGTCCTCTTTTCATTTACCCTAAAAACATGAGGGTTAAATTGTAATGAGACTGTGATCTCTGGAGTTCTTATGTCTTCCTGCTTGTCCTTTGTAAACACACACACACACAAAACCTAAGAGAAGCTGGCCATATTTTTCTTTTATTTTAAATCCAGTATACTACATAGGCACTAGAAGCATTAGAAGAAAAAGAATAAGGTATTCATGCTTCCTTTTTATTTTGCAGCGTGGCAACTGGAGGGAACACAATTCAAGCCCAAAGAAAAGTCTAGGGAACCAATCAAGTATTTCAAAAGGAACTGTCCCCATCCCGAACAGTATTTTGTACACCTTGCTCTGCAGTGACTGACATTTGAGGAAACCACCATACCCACATGCATTCTTGGGCACCAATCCCAGACTGTGCAGGGGTTTTTAGTTAATTTAAGTTTTACAGTAATGTCTTCGCAGGACAGTGTTGATCACCATGTAAGTTTAGCTGGTAACTGAACCAGACTGTATTTTACTTCCTCAAGGACACCCTAATTACTGCCTATCCAAAGGTGATTTGCATACGGCTATGAGGGACTCCCCATCACGTAGTCTGCAGAGGGAAAGGTGGGCAAACAATAAAACTAAGAAATTTCCCATGGAAACAGTTTGATTCTGGCCCTATATTGGCTGAATTGGAATAACACATTGAAACTGATTTGTCTGAAGCTTGATTTCTCAATGATCCCAGGCTGTCTCTGATGCGTCACTGTATGAAGCAGAAGAACTAGCAGCAGCTGGAATTCTGGTTTTTGTCTTTTTCTGAACTTTAAGGTAAAGCATGTTCACACTTGTTCACTTGAACAGCAAATCCTGGAACAAAGCATCAGGAAAAAAAACCTGTATCTTTTATGTTCTTACAGCTGTAAGTGTTGTGGGAGCATCATGTTCCCCCATCCACAATTTTGCCTTCTTACACCTCTTTCAATTCTTCAGGAAATACCCTATAATTTAAGAACTCGTTCCTCCTTCCTACTAGTGCACCCATTAGTCTTTGGGCAGATCCAGCCTAGAACTTAAGGAAATAAGATACAAGATACAAGAGGAGTTAGAATGACATGTTCGTGGGTACCATAGGCTTCTTTGAGTCCCCTGAAGCCATGTTAAAGAAATTTTTTACCACTTCTCTCCTGAAATTTGCTTGTCTCCAATCTGTGCTATCAAACTGATTCTGAGGTGGTGATAAAATGGAATGACTAAAACATCACTTTAAGCCAGTAGTGCTGTCTTAAAGTGGGTAAAATGCCCTTTTGTGGAAGTAATGAACTGGTGAGAATTCAAGGAACATCTGGATATAATCTCAAGCTAAAAGCCAGGGTCTCATGAAACTTTGAACCAGACTGATTGAAAAATAACCAGCCTTTGTGGCAGAATGTTGTTGATTTAGCAGATGTACCAAATGAGACGGATCTTACAGGCTGCAATATATTTCACAAAACTATCTTAAAGGCCCTTAGACCTACTTCAAATCAGTGGAAACTAAATGCTCAAAACCTTAGGTACTAAAATAATACTTAAAACACTACTAAGGAAAATGCAAACTCAGGATTTTCCTTCCATTGCTTAGTGCCTTTAATAACCACCAGTAAATGCAAAACCACAGCCTTTGCATTTATACCAGTGAGTCTGCAAACTGTTGCAATTCTGACTGTTTACATACTTTGAGCAAAATTTGCCTGTTTGGGAGCAGAACTCTGATGGAGTTCTGCCTCTTGTTCAGACAACCTTGGTCCAGGGTTACAGAGTGTAAGCAGGGTAAACACGCCAGTGAGTACTTCAGTAAACACTGGCTGGCAGCTACCCTGTCATGCTCAGTACTTATTTTGTTGTAGCATGCATTGCAGTAGTCTCAGTGATGAGTAACAGCTTCTTTACCTGGCTTCCCTTTCTGCTCTCTTGTGGTGGCATCAGTTGCCACCACCACAGGAAGTGGTGGTGACTGACTTTGAATGGTGACTGCTTACCTGACTGCTCTGAATGCCACAAGGTGGCAGGGTAGCTAAAAGCTGAGCATTGAAAAAACACTGAGGATCTAAACATCAATAAGAACTACCAGCTGTTCAGGAACATTTAGGAATAGCTGGAAGAATTTTCTTCTATAAAGATGATACCCCTTTTACTTTGCTTTATACCAGACTGGTTCCTGACAGCCTCACATCCACACCACTTTCAAGGCAGCATGTTGTTTAGCTGTCAGGCCAGAGAAGATACTGAGCAAGGAAAGGAATATCGAGTGAAAAGAGACATTTAGCAACACAAGCAAAACTGAACTATGAATTGTAGGGAACAAACCTGAAGGTGTGTTCCCCCACCTTTGCTATATTATAGATCTCTCTAGGAGATCAGGTCACACTTCCCATGTCTGGAAAAGCTGAAACTGGCGTGGACAAGTAGGTCCCAGCCATGCTAGGCTAAAACAAACAAGCCCTTAGTGCCATGATATAGTAATTGGAGTTGGATCAGGGGTTGGACTTGATGATCTTGGAGGTCTTTTCCAACCCAATCTATTCTATGATTCTATGATTCTATAAGCAAGTGAACAGGAAGGCACAACATCACAAAATGAGCAAAAGAAAGGGGTTCTGTAGAGTAATGAAACTATAAGTAGCCATGGATAGGCACAGAGAAAGCTAGATTGCATCTGAGCAAAGGAAACTGAATAATCAAAGAAATAGAAGAGAAGAAAATGGTGCCTAGATTAGGGCAGAGAGCAGTGTCTCCATGGGAAATGATGTTCCCTGAGAGGGAGGAGGCAACCAAGGGAGAGCTAGGTACATTAGGCAGGCGAGGGTCCGCTGGCCATGGAAGATCATTGGGGGAAGAAGGTATAGGATTAACTCTGTTTACTGTGGAGCTGCACAGTAATTGCTATACTGTTTAAGTGAGGCCAGGGATGGCCCAGGGCCTGCCTCCATCCTGAGCCAAGGGCTACAGTGCTCCTCCACGTCCATTACCTGTGCTCCTCACTTAGTGTGCACCGAGACAGTCCTCCAGCGGTGACATCACACACAGCACAAAATGGAGGCCTGCAGAACAAGGCAGTTCTTTAACCTCCCTCTGCAAGCATCTTCACACAGCCCTTTCAACCCTCAGCAAGCAAAGCCTCCTAAATAAAGTTTCTCTCTTTTCTCCCACCTTTATCTCTGTGCAAGTGAGAAGGAAACATTTTATTAAAGCACTTACTGGATTATGGTGCTGAGCATCTGCTTTGCTGCCTTTTCCTTTTCCAGTGGAGCCAGCAACGCTGCTGGAAGGAAGCAACCTGCTTCCTAGAAGGGAACCAAGCACAGAACAATAAAGAAATAATCAAGAGGGTATCCCAGGAGCTGCACATATAGCTGGTTTTACCCCAATCATTTCACAGATCCGTGACTCATCCACAGGTAAGAGTGAAAGGAATGTACCTATGCCCAACTAGACTAATGTTACTTTGACCTATTTCTCATTCTAGCTTGAAACATGAGGGAAGTGACTATTTTAATTTCATTCACTCATTCATTCATTCATTCATTCATTCATTCAAAAAAAAAAAAAATCATTGGCCAGACTGTTTCAATGCCACAGCTCTTTGGCTTCTTGCCTAAAGAAGCTACACCTATAGCTATCAAATGAGTGATAAAGGCATTCTCCAACCTTCACAAAGGTTTTCATCGATCTGTTTTTAATTTCTGTACCAGTCTAATGTTACACACAAAAGATAGTTTAAAATACAGCTGCTTCCAGTAAGTGCCAATTCATGCAGTCAAGCTAAGAAATGCCATTACTGAATACATCTGTGCAACCTGAATGCCTTGTCTCTAAAAATATAACACTAGAAGTGTTACGGAGAGTTATAGCTGAATTTATGCTGCCCTTGAGGCTAGGAGGAAAGTCACCTCTGCCTCATGTGATATGCACTGGCATATGAGACATGTTGGTACTTTAAAGCCAAATCAGAAAATATTTTGGCAATGGCAGCTCTCTACGTCTTTATCTGGGAGCATGATTACAGACTGCTGACACCTCTTTTTCCTTTTCTGTAACATTTTCCTCTTAATCTGGAAGGCAATTTGGAGAACCCAAGAATGTGTACATGGGTTAGGAATTCTGGAATCATTCAGTGTAAGACCTAGACTTACAGTGGGCATGTCTTATGTTTCTCTGTAAAAAAACCCAATCAATTCAGTCTGATTTTACACAGTGCATTAACTGTGGCTGAATAGTTATTGTATAGCTCAGTAAAGGGCAAAACTAAAACACCAGGATGCCTCTCTGTGTCCCAAGGGGCTTTCTTTGCTTTCAGTTTAGTTTAACTCTGGCATTTCTTCAGTTTATTATGTTCAGTTATGGATAATTACAGTTCTTCGTAAATTACCAATATTCATTTAAATGTCATTTTGTCTAGGATATTAACATGTATTGCCACACTTGATCTTGTGGTAATTAGTCTTCTGTTGGGACTGAATGTAGTAAATAAATAGAAAATTTTTAGTATTAGCAAAAATCAAAATAAATGTATCGTCCCTATGATTTTCCTTCCTTTTTTTTTTAGCACAACAAATTGGTCTTAATCCTATCTTTTTCTAGCTCAAGAACTATCAAAATTTCTGGAAATAAATTTTCAAATTCCTAAGGGCAGGATTTCGCCTTGGGCTTAGAGAATGCAGGCTTGACTGTGCTACCTCATGTACCTCACACACGCATGTAACTACATCTCTGCAGTCTCCTGATTAGATGAGTTGATTTCAACTGATCAGAAAAGTATCCATAATGTTTTATCCCTTTTAACAATGGCTGCCTTAGCATAAATCAGAAGCCCACATACAAACCTGCAGCTTTGTTGGTGTATCTGTATATAGGTTTGGGTTTTTTATACGCATGCACTGAAGATGTAAGAAAAGATACCATCCAGCAAAAAATCACCACTCCTGCAGGGTGCAGCTGTCTGACCATGCCAAGGTACCGAGAAACCACAGTGAAGTTTTGCAGTGTGAGTAGCAGATCATTGCCACTGACAATGGAGTGTGTAAAACCTAAAAATTGCGTTGAACTTTATATTGCATTCTCTGCAATGATTATTCTTGGTGATGCATGATTTATATAGTTGTGGGACAATAAGGAGTCAGCAGATAGGGAAAACTATCTTGGGAAGAGCAGCAGAAGCCACTTTAGAAGCATCCATCTTTCTCACACCTGCCTGTTCTCAGTGTTGTGCCACAAAAGCAATAAGAGTGAATTTGTGAGCGGAGCTGTAGCCCGCTCAGGATAATCCCAGAAATACGTGGAAATGGTAACCTGGACAATGTCATAGTGATGCAAGTGAAAACCCTCTGTGAGGCACAAAGCAACTATTGCCTTTATGGTGTCATTTCCAGATCCCTTCCAAAAGAGACAGTTTCATGGTGTTGGGCCTCCTGGCCTTACAGTATTTTTTTATCACTCTTGCTCTGAGCTGATGACACTGAACTCCTTCTTCCAAGCTTTCAGAAGAAGGACCTATTGAAGCTCATTCCTCCCTTCTGCTTCGTAGCAGCAGCTCATTAGTTGTCTTCTATCGTGAAGGTCCCTGACATGCTCATTTTTTGTATTATCTCATTTAACACCTTTATGTCTTTCCTTCAGAACAAGCAACATTTGTATATGGCACCCCAAATCCTAATTGTGGCATATGGCATGGCTCTCCTCTTCCTCTGCATGATCAATAAGTCCACTTGTTTTTCCTTTCTCCCAGAGTTTCAACACCCGTGCCTTGGATTCTTTTGTGTCTCTAAGTGTACAAGCACTCATGCTGTGAGTTGTTCTGCGAAGTGGAGAAATCTTACAAACATCTCATAGAACTGAGGTCTCTGCAGAACCTCTGACAGTATCACATCCTCAATGCTGTTGCTAAGATACAGACTATTTTAGGCAGGGATCTGATGGCCACTATTGATATCTCATACAGGGTGGCTGCAGAGACTG
Organism: Empidonax traillii; assembly: GCF_003031625.1. Classification (NCBI taxonomy): domain Eukaryota; kingdom Metazoa; phylum Chordata; class Aves; order Passeriformes; family Tyrannidae; genus Empidonax; species Empidonax traillii. The sequence continues at coordinate 284,965 of NW_020955881.1, forward strand.
AGGCCAAACTCTATCGTCAAAGTAAATTGGCTCCACTTTCTGACGCTTGTTATCTTTATTAATGATCCCTTTTCACACAATCCCTATAAAGATTTCACTGTCCCTTCCAACCAACTCTCTCACTTGCCCTACACATAATCCCTAGTATCTCCTACCATCTCAGCATGTTCCTCTTCCAGTCTTTTGGCAACAATTGTTAAGTTTTGCCTTTCACAGCTTCTAATGACTTCCCAAACTCCAAAGCTTAGTCTTCTCAATCATACTTTCCCAAAATCTTACACAATCCTCCCAGCCTCTTTCTCAGAAACAGGCTGAAACTAATTTAAATTTTCCCTAATTTTAGCTTTAGGCTGATTCTCAGCATGAAATGCTTTAGTCCAAACCAGTTGATTTTAACAAAGCAAAACAACAACTGCAAACAGGGTCTGTGTTCAGTGCATGTGATACAACCTCAGCAGCAGGTAATGCAATAGTTCTCCCTGCTATGGGACTGAAAAAAAGACTATAATCATCTCTCTGCACTGTGAATGGGTCCAAGCTGACTTTAATCAACTACTTCAGTTTTAATCAAGTAAGATCGATTAAAGAGCCCAGCCAAAAAAAGCTCAGTGCAGGTTAGCTACCCAATTACCCCTGTTCTGAGAAGCACACTGCTTTGTTCAGGATACACCGTTCCTATAATTCCCATATCCAAACTGTCTAGTTTATTAAGAGGTATTGGCACTGATTCAGAAAAGCAACCATAGCTCTCCACAGAAACACATTCATTGCAGTCTACAGTAACTCCTTCTGCAGTATGTACAGCACTGTTTATTCACACTACTGAAACATTCTCTCCCCATTACAGTTTGCACGCCAGTATCTCTCCCCATTTCTCTATCACCTACCTATGCTTCTCAAATCTTAAGTACAGCATACAAAGGAGGTGGCTCAACCTCCCATATGCTTCTAGAAGCATAAGTAGAGGATTTTTTCTTTTTATTCTTTCTTTTTTTACCTGGTGAGCTAGAAGTACTGGGTGTGCAGTCACTGTCATCCAGCCACATATTCTGAACCATTGAATCCTGTTTTGGAGGGCCCTCAAGAGAGCACGTCAGCTCCTGGAGAGGGCAAAGAAGACGTGTTTTAATAATGCACTTGGTAAAATCAGGCAGGGTAGCCTCTGTTTGTTAGAGATCATACACCCACCCTGTCATTCTCCTCTTCCTCAGATGCTCCATTTTCCCTTAATCCACTACAACAACTGCTTACACTGGATGAAGAACGTGAGAGTGGCTGCATCACACAGTATCCTGAAGTCTGACTCCTGAGCATTCTGTGAAATGCAAGCATTCAACATCATCATGCTTCTTGTTACACATAGGCTTAATTTTTTGTGGCGTAACTTTATTATACAGCAATCAGAAACAGTAAGAAGAAATGATTCATCCACAGCTAGTTTTTCCACCTAGGAACAGAACACAGGTGAACTGGCTTGCATACCTTAATTTCTAGTTGCTACATCATTTAGTAGAAACATCACTTCTTTCTCTCCATGCTGGATAACTGTATGAAAGGACATATCTAACTGAATTTTTAAGTCACAGACTTCAGTGTAGTAAAGCGGAGTGAGTCAAACCACCTGCATTTAAGTACCAAATACATCTAGACATTCATTAAAATCAACAGATGCCTTATTTTGGAGACATTCATTAAAATCAACAGATGCCTTATTTTGGAGATCAGAGATTTAGAAGCCTAAATACGATATGAAGAGATCTTAAACTGAGTGTAAAGGGCAGGCAAGACCCAGTCTAGGCCACCCATTCCCACAGCCACTATCAGGCTATCATATTGGGTCTTACGTGAAATTCCAGACAGAACAAAGGGACCATAAAAAGCCCAGTTTTCATGCCATAGAGCTTATAAATTGTTACTGCTGATTTTCTGGACAGGTGTAGCACAAGGAGGCAGGAAAGCATACAGACATAAATCAGTATTATAGAACAGTTAACTAAGAAAGTTTAACATAGCAATGAGGAAGTAGAAAGAAATTACTGAGATCTGCGTTATTGCAGGCTTTCTCAGTGTCAAACTATTTAGGATCAAGTGCCAGGCTCTTGCACAGACATGTCAGAACCTTCCTCCTGCTTACAAACAGGAACACACCTAGGTCAGATTCCCATCCTGGTGATTTTCCATGTGCCAAGTTGCCCATAGATTGGCTCCTTTAGGTCCATCCCACTAAACTTTTAGCTCTCACAGGGTCATTCAACAGGGACATTCAAACCAAACTGTATTGGATCACTTTACCACTACTTTCTCAAATGACACAGACCCTGTGGCAGCCCAGTTCATATTTCGTATCTATCAAGACAGACCTTAAGGTCAGCTCTTTGCAGTTAAGAATTTATGATCCACCACTTACAGTCATCTAGGAGATATAGCAGTCCATGAGGCCAACATGCTTACATGGTAGAAGGTGCACTGTGCATGTAAGCATAAAATTTATGGGGAAATATCACTGTTTGCATAAGGCTAGCCAGTAAGGGAGAGATGAGTGCTTAAAAATGTTAAGAAATATAAAAAAAGCTAAGAGAGGCAAGAAAGATAAGACACTTTTAACATACTAAATATATTTATTCCTTCAGAAACACTGCAAAATGTGGCCAATCTTGACCTACAAGCAGTAATGAAACCTAAAGTCCCAGGCATATTCCATGCCAGCATGCAACAGGGAGAACAGTAAAGATAGGGCCAATATAGGCCAAAGATATTTCCTCTAATTTAGGAAACATATTTTGGAGGAAATGAAGGCCAACATGCTTCTCCCTCAGCAGAGCAAACAATAACATGAATTTAAGTGAATTGAGATCTAGATTTCCACAAAGTATCTGCTTCTCAGCATCTTTCCTCAGCAGGTTTCTCCATCCTCGTTCTGTTCTCTGCACTGCATTTCCTGACCTATGTAATTCAAAGGCACTAGAGGCAGAGGTGGAAACATGTTCCTCTGCTCTTGCCTTCTGCAGGCCAAGCTATTCTTACTCATCTGAAAGGAGGGGAGGGGAAAAAAGGGGTCGCACTCAAGGTGGCCTCCGTTCCCCATCATTAGCAGAGGCTGGTTCAGTGGCTGCTGATTGGGCAATGGGAAGAGCATAAAGCCAAAATGCTCCTACAGGAGCTATCTGTCCATATCTCTCTCCCAGAATTCCTGCTCCAGGAACTGCCAGTGGAGCGTTACTTGGTGCCACTTGGTCTCTCCACAGTCCTTGAGGTCCTCTAAGTACGTTCATGCTCCTCTTAGCCAGGACTCTCATTTCACCCCAAAAGTCTTGCCAGTATCTTCAGTGAGGTAACCAATGACTGAGTAGCATCCGGTCCACTCCTGATTGGCTTGATGTCCCCACTCAGATGTGTCTGAGGAGGGAAAACACACATACAAAAAACCCATGTACTTTTCCTAGGATATGGACATATACAGTACAGTGCTTGATTTTTCAGATGCAACCCAGAAAGCTGTCTGTTCCTGAGGAGTTCTGCTACTTGGTTACATAGGCTGGGTTAATTCTTTTGAGTCTGTCCCTCGGGAAGAAGGATTATTTGGAAGGCTACCTGGACAGAAGAGCAGAAAAACTAAGGACACTTGTCCCTGCATGTGAGAGAGAAGACACCATTAGCTCAAGTGAACAATGCAGTTTCATGGATTGCAGGCTGATCACTGCAGAAGGATGTGTTGAAAACAACATGCAAGGAGAGAAAGTAAGTGCCGCTTTGTCTCTACTGTAAATTAATTAATCTATAACTTATGCGTTCCATTGGCATTTATTTCCAGGCTGGTTTTAGTAGAACACAGATAAAGAGGTTGATCATTCAAGTCTTGAATCTGAAATGATTACTTAAGACCAGCAGCAGCATGCTGGACATTTCTGCAATAAGAGAAATTTCCTGTGACTCTGTGGAGAGAACCTGGAGAGGACTGACGACATACTACAAGGGATAACCCATTTATGGTATATTATCTAATAGGGACTACATAAATTATTCTGGAACCATTCAGAACTCTTTCTGCATTAGAGGTATGCCTGTATCATGAATCCTGATTTGTGGTTCCACAATTAATGAAAAACAGATAGGCTATTTCAGCAGAAGATCAGTAAACGGCCTCCAAGACAGACTGTTAGAATTTACACTCCCAACCTTTTCCTGCAATACTGTGCTAATACTGTCTTGCTGAAAATGGTGTGCTTTACATGGTGGAATAACATGTTCTTAATCCCCTGTCCCAGATATCATGCAGAAAGTATCACTGTACACAGGCTAGTCCATAACTCTGAGATCACAACTCGAACTCTGGCTAATCACTAATTGTGCAAAACTCCATGCTACATCCCACCTCATAAACAAACTCTCCAGGAATGGGCTAAACCACCACAATTATGATCCTAAGTGGTTTTGAGTCCATGACTGGAAAAAAATGCATAGAGAGAATCCTGAGGACAGAACTAGACAGACTGCCAAATTATACATGTCATGCCTCATATGCATAAGCAATATTCATGCAAGTACTGTTAGTGAAATCCCATGCTATGTTTGCTCTCCAAAAGCACGTGGATACCAACTTGAAACAGCCATTGCAGCTGGCTCACCTCCTCAGCTGATGGAGAATGGGGGTTGGGAAGTGGGGGAAGCCCACAGTCATATGCAGAAGTCAGGAAAGAAAGCTTCATACTTTTTTTTCTGGGACATGCACACATTCTACAGTCAGGTAACCAGGACTAGCCAAGCTATGAGATCTTTTCTAAATAGAAGTCTTGCTTATTATGCAATGTAATCAGCTATCTAATCAAAGCAAGACTCCCTCACACATGCCTAGTCAGGAACTTCTAATTCACTAACAAGGTCCCAGGAAGGATCAGGAAAGGGAGACGGAATGATATGGTAATGCTAGAAGATGGTAGTTGCTGACCAATCAGCAGTTCCATGTCCTGCATTCTCTCTTGTCCTTGGCTGTCAGAGCTAGCATCTTAAATGGTCTGTATCTCCTAGATGTGCTCACATCCTCCTCCACATCAAAATTCTGGACATTCATCCAACCCAAAACCAAAACTAGCACATACACAAAAACATACTTACCATAACTCTGCACCTTGGCTGTGACAAAATTCTGGGCAGTACTACAGCATACAATTGGGTAGCTGAACTACTGCAGATAGTCAGCAGCCTGTAATTCTTAAGAGAGCACTGGGTCTAGTTGGAAGGTAGGTTCTTCCTTGTCAGATATGGCACCTGGAGCAACTACAGCCACAGAGCCCTGGTTCTAGGGCACCTCCTGAAATTTTCTTAGAGTAGACACAGTCCCAAGAAAGTGACATGCCCTAACACAAAACACGCTGTCCCTTTTTTGCCACAGGTCTCATCCAAGTTCTCATGAAAAAAATTAGGTGTGGCAAGAAAGTGTGTTCCAGAAAGTCAGCTGCAGCCTTGGATTTAGAGACAGGCTGCTCTGGAGTCTTGGAAATGGAAATGGGTGCTTTGCCTGATGTATTCTAGATAGGATCACACACCAATATAAAATAGCTTAGCAGCAAAGCTCCACTACAAGGAAATCGCCTTTTTCCAGTTTTTGGCAACCAGAAACTGGAAAACCATTTTGCAGACTACTGCATGAAGTGTTTTGCAGGAGAAATCTGGGTGTGGTATGGCGTGCTTTAGCAATGAAACATAGGTGCAACACATGGGACCGTGCTGTAACACCTGCTGTAACACTTTGGGAGGCCTGAAGACAGGTTAGTTCACGCTGGTTGGGAGCAGCGGCATGGATCCTGCTTAAAGGGGCAGAACTTGAGGACAACCCAACATACCCTTGTCCAAGCTTCTCCATGAAGCTCCAAAATCACTCCAGAGCAAACTATAGAAGAAACATATACATGAGTAAACACGGATAACTGAACAGCTAAGACTGTGTATCCTGTTAGATGCAAGCTAACATTAGTAAAGATATAGCAAACATCACCTTTAAGTAGTCCAATCTTTCTTCACTGGCTGCTTCAGAAAGCTGAGTCCATGACAGGCTCTGAGATACTGTACCACAGCCAGACATCTAACTTTTAAGATGCTACAATGCCTGATGTGGACAATCTCAGCAAAGCCTCCAACAGAACCAGACATGCACCACACGTAAGCCAATAGCAGAGACAGTGAGCATCTTTCAAATACTGAAATGATTTTCAACTCACTTGCTCTTCCTGCTGGGGAACTCTGGGGAGCTGGGACTGGATGATCCATCAGACTTCAAGTCAAAGAATGTTCCTGGACTGTCCAGCACCCTCTGTATCCTCTCTGCAGTGTCTCTGCTTGGAGAAACGAGAAACAAGCTATACCCAGAGCCAGAGTTAACTGCTATCTATTCTAACAGTCCTTTATAAGCCACAATACAAAGCTGGATCTCTCATATACATGCGAAATGGAAGCAAACACAGTTATATTTAAAAGGGCAAATTCCTCAGATGTCACATCTGACATATTTGAAATGGCCAATTTTAAGCTCCTTTTGAGTTGATTTAAAAGCTTACATTAATTTCAGTATTCACCTTAAATTCTTTAACTTTTTCTTCTATCCTCCCCCTTTCCTTAGGATTTAATAGAGAGTGTAAATATGATGATTACTATAGTATTATTGCTACTAGCTAGTACTTGTCAAGATCCTTCTGAAGAAAGTTGTGTGAGTAACTGAGAGATATGTTTAATTAAGTAAAGGAAAACTAAGGGTGTTGTTTTTGGGGAGGGGGGTGGAGCTGGAGGGCTTCAGTGATGGGAGTTCACAGAGCTCTTCCCTTGCTCTCCTGGTCAGTTGATCCTACCTGCACCCTTCAAATCACAGCTCCTCATGCCCTCACTTGTGCTAATACAATTGTTTGTGAGACCGGAAATTACCTTGACAAAAATTCTAAAATTAAAATAACCCTGAAATTTCTGCGACACATCAACAAGTGGGATGGACTGGGTCATCTCTGTCATCAAAGCCTGCATATCATTAAATTACAGCTTCAGGTGAAGTTACACATTGAGCTCACTGTTGCCAGAGAGAGAGCATGCTCCGCCCTCCTTCACCCTTGCTGAGTGCACTTCCCATCAGTCCTGCTACCCATCAAAGTTCTCCACCAGCCACTTCATGGCAGACAATTATCAAGGAAAGCAAGTGATACTTTTTCTCTAAGATTAGTGGCCTGAACCAGTTCCATGAAAGATTCACTGAGCATCTGAACCATCACAAGGAACAGTCAGAACTGGGTAGCTGAAAGAGACACTGGGAGAGGGGAGGTATCACTTCTGCTTTTCAATAACAATGAACTGTTACAACGGAGAAGCTGCTAGTGAAACTGCACCTTCAAGAATGATCCAAAAGGTCTTTCACAAAAATACAAGCTAAGGCTCCCTATTCCTCATATCTAAGTTTACTAATAAGTTTGCAAAAAGAAAGCTAAATAAGCCAAACAGCTTACCAATTTCTCCTAGCAAAGAGCAGGGGGAAAATAATGAAGAAGATAAATCCAGGCATTTTCTTTATGATAGAAAGGTTTTACAGATTCTTCAAGGGCATAGAAAAGCTTGTACACAAAGTAATGGATTGAAGGATACGGCTGGCTAAGGTACAAAAGTAATTAAAATAGTGAGAAGCTGTGGCTAACTGTGTTAGCTTAGACTGGGCAACAGGGCGGTTGTCTCAGAAGATTTAATTTTTCTCCAAGTAGGTTCTATATTATTTTTATTCAGATTAGGTCATATGTACTTCATTAAGAAAGAAGGGAAAATGTAGTGATTTCCTCCTGTCATAAAATCACTGGTTTCCACATTAAAGATGACTTTTTCCCTTCTACACTGAGTCTTTAACCTGCTTCCTGGAATTCTTGCAACTGGGAAAACTGCATATTACATGCAGAGCACTCATGCGACTTTTGAGACTGTATAATCTTAAAAAGGTGTCTCAGCTAGAGCTGAGATAAATCTATGATTTATCTAAATAATCTCTGGTGAACAGTAAACAACTTTTGAATAGTTAGAATTCTGTCAAATATGCTAAATCACTCCTTGAACCTGTATTTTTTCCATTAGTTATAATTATTTCTCAGATGATCTAACTTAAACACTAGTCTTTTTGACTTAAGGCTTTAAAAAAAAAATCCTTTAAGATACAAGAAGTTTTGCCTCTTTGAACATTTTAAAATGGAAGCAATCACTCAATCAAGCATCCCTCTCCCAAGTACTAGCCTGTCATCTGACTCTTATCTAAAAGTGGTGAATAGAGTAGAGGAGACTCAAGAGTCCTGGATCATACTGTACAATATTTAGGAGTGATCTTTCAATATTCCTCCACCCATTTCCTCCATTCCTCCTCAAATACTGATTCTCCCCACTTCCAAATGTCCTTTTTTAATTTTGTCTGTTTCTGTCATTTGTTCATTTCTCCATTAGCTGACAGGTTTTTCTTCCAACCATTTCCATTTCAGTTCTCATTCCTGTCAATTCCCCTTCTGTCTTTATTATGTGCCTTTTCACGTTCCTTTTCTTATCTCCTCTTGTTTCTGTACCCTCTTTGTCTCATCTTCCCACAGCTCATACCTCTTTTCCTCCTGTATGTTCTCAATGCCAATGGCACTACTCCGTCGCCCATGGAAGCGGCTGGCTCGAGTGCGTGATGGGCTCCTACCAGGCAAGGCAAAAGACTAGAAAAAAGGAAAGCATGACAGAATGGAAGGAGGGGAATAAGACAGGAAAAACTGTGGAGAACTGGAAGCACAGGAGAAGAGTTTGCGACATGGATCCAGATCCTCTCCTTTACTGTGCAATACAATAGCATGGCCCAGCTCCACTTCTGCAAGAAGGAGTGTCTTTCTGTCAGAAAGAGCAGCCAGGGCTTACAAACATGGTGTGAGAAAGGGACAGAGAGATAAAGAAGCAGAGGCAGAACACAGCCAGTACACAGACAAAAGAGCTCTGGAAGGGAGGTATCCCCTTATAATGAGAGGAGAGGCAGAATCAGAAAGGTAAAGAAATCAAGAAGGTGTGGAGGAGGCAGCAAACCCAAGTCATTAGTAGGCTGGGACTTCATTGTGTTGACACAGAGAATGCATACAACCGAGTAAACTGTCACCAAGAATTCTTCCCACTGAATGGCACCTTCTTGGCTTACTTGGAGATGCCTTTGTTGTAGTTTGCCTGTATTGACACCACTAGTGCAGAGACCACAACTGGCCAGATGCACTTTGGTCAAGGTAACCATACTTTCATATTGGAAACATGGATCCTTTTCCGGAAAGATTTGCCATAGATTTATTATGCTCACACTGATCATGTATGTTTAGTATCCCTATCAAACAAGAAAGGCCTTGATAGTAACTAGAAATATTCATTCTTTTTCTCACCCCAAACTTTATGAATTCTGCTGTTTCTTCCCAACATGCAAATTCTACTTACAGCAAAACACCACCTTGAATATGTATTGTGCACCTGTTTATATTACAGAAAATAATCTGTTTGGTTAAATTGAAAAAAGTGAAACAGTTCTAATGTCCTTATGTTCTCAGCTCTTGCCATATGACAATACAGTACCATTCTGGTCAAACCACGCTGCATGATTTTTTTAACATATGGCAATGTAAAGGTTATCCAGGATAGCAGAGATAGATGTCAAAAGTAGAACCACGTTTGACTTTCTTCTCCCAGTCTGCATCAATCTCAGCACTAGTTTACATGTGAACTGAGTCTAAAGGATAGGCACAGACAAAACAGACTGCAACACATGCTTTCACCACTTGTGAAATGGGATGATACAACAAAAAGATTCACAGTGGGACAAGAAGACAAACTAACGGGGAAAGAGAAATAAAATATACGGGTGGTTACAAAGGTATGCCGGGTTTCCTTCTTACAGCCCACCCGAATACCTTACCGCAGCAATGGCCTTAGGGCCCTCGGCGACACTCTGGCTGAGGGCAAGGCCAGCTGTAGCTGGGCGGCTGGGCAGGGTGGCTGGCTGCTGCTTTCTCATGGATATCCCCATGGTATCCAGGCTCTGGCTGCGGCCTCTGATCACCCGCTGAACAGGAGGGAGGCAGGGAAACAGACAAACACAGATATACACATATAGACATGCACACGGTAGGGTAGTATGAGAAGCATCACAGATTGAGTGGAAAGTTGTGACAGACTGACACCAGAACCACACATACCCTAATTCCTAGAAGGCAGCATCTTAGATACTGCCCATTTTTAGTCCTAGATGACGCATAGAGTTCTGAGAAGAGCCAGGGAAGAACTCTTCCTCAAGTATATTCTCTACTTTCATTCCTTGTCCTATTGCAGTAATTTGAGATTCCCTACCAGTATCCTAGCATACTGTTTAAGATAGCATCAACTGGAGCAGTCCTATCCAGTACAGGCTAAAAAACACAAAATCCAGCTCCTGCTCAAGACTGTTAAGGTTCAGTCTTGTACAAACTTGAATGCTGGTTTCAAGGGGAAAGCAGACATACCAAAATCTGCAGCATTTGAAAAAGCCATTTTCTGAGTTTACTCAGCCTTTCCCATTACAAAGGTCACCTGTATACATGACATGCAAACCACAGTATCTGCTAGAAGTCAGAAAAAGGACATTTTAGGATAACTAGAGTAAGACATGGATGGGTATGAAATTCATGGTTAGTGGCAAAGGCAGGGTAGACTGATTGTATGTAAAAATGCACCTCAAAAAAGCATCCCAGATCTGACCAAAGATAAGCACATAGCTAAAGAAACTGTACCTGAACAGATTCATTTTAAAGCCCTTAGTAATTTTAACCAGCCTACCACACAAAGAAGGTGGAGGCCATCTGAAGAAATGGTATTCCTAACACTTCTTTCCAGACGAAAATTATATCAGATTCTCTCTATATAATCAGTTCAAAACTCAGTTTGCCCATTCATACGAAAACTGTCACCTAGTGCTGACTTATTAAAAAAACAAAACAAAACAAAACCATGCCATTTACACTGAACAAAGGTAAAATAACTCTGGCTTTTAGAGATTAGGTTTTTCTAGACAGCACACTCAGAAACAGGTTAGAAACTCTCTTGCAGTGGCTCTTGCAATTCTTCCAATTATAATGAAAATTAATTGGAGGAGATCTGCTGTACGAACCAAAAGCCCCTTGCTACTAGTTATTACAATTCCACTTGCAAACACTGATTCCTTTTCCGGCAAGTCACAGAATAAAACTCCATCTGACACTAGACACTAGCACGAAGCATAAAGAGTTTGACTTCTACGGGCCAGTATGGAATTCTGCACCACACTATAGCTCTGTAGGAAGGCTCACCTTGAAATTTTCCAGGAAGCCTCCACTGCCGTTCTCTATCTTGTCATCCTCCCCTGTGGGTAATCCCATCATACTGCGGCTGCGAAGCTGCAGCTCCTCAAAAAGGCTCTCCAAGAGGGCACTCCGTGTTCTTTCCTGCGTCAACATTAAGAATGAGAACATCTTTTAATGGGAGTGGAGGATTTTTTTCCTGTTTTTTCAAAGTCTCACATCCTTCTTAAATAAAAACAACCAACCAAATAAAAAATCCCCAAAACAGCAACAATGAGAGCAACAAAACTCCATGAAAATTACTTTAAACAGTATGAAGTGTTTTAACTGCATAGTTACAGTTTACAGTTTTACTACACAACTATTATTGCAGTAAGACCCAGCCCTTTTAAACTGTTTATAAAGCAAGTCATAAAGGACAGTTTTTTTACAGCTCATGAAACACAGGCATGTGTTTTCTAGATCAGGCAAACAGCAGAGTCTGGAAAAGAATTGTGGTACCTCGAACCATAAATCAGTGATATCAGTATGCATCCTGTAGCATAATACTGAGTTTCAGCTAATACAGAATTTCCTCCAGCAAACGTGTCACATTCCCATTTTTACTTGAGGATTAGATCTTTACATTAGAATGCACCTGTTCATATTCTATCACGCCTGCTATGAAATACGAAGGAATCATCCCGGAGCTGAAGATTTCATCTTCCTTTCTTAAGCAACACAAAATTGGAAGTTAAAAATTTTAATGTATTGTCTTAATCTGACAATAGTCTCTTTATAACTACATATAATTATAATTTTTAATGGAAGCAACCAGATAATAGACCCACCTCTAATTTAGCAAATTTCTCAGCTCGATAGCAGCTGTACTCAGCATTGATGAGCTTGACCAGAAGGAATTCACGGAACTCTGCACTCTACAAGATAAGATGAAGACTAGATTAAACTGGACATGAAAACAATAATAAAAATATCACATGACAAAAGCTCTGCTTATTACTCTTTGAACCTCCAAAGTCATCTAGCCAGACCGACAATATTGACTCACAACACAAGTGTGTGTACCACATCCTCCTGCCATCTAACACTGGAACAGAGAAACAAACCTTCTTAAATATGGCTGGATTTGGCAGAGGGGGTCCAAAGAAGGGGACATCATCTCGGGCCGTGACTGAAACCTGAAATAAAAAGGGAGAAAAAAATAAGTATCGCAACACAAGTGAAACTATCAAAGCTTTCAAACTACTATGATAGACCTGCTCCCTTCTGAATAATTTACATACCCAAAAGAGATCTAATATAGCAGCCTGTGCATCCCTCTGTTTCTGAACTCAGTGGATGGATGTGCTGATTTATCTCCCAGAAATGCAGCTGGATGTGCACACAGCAAGAGCAACAAAATACTGAAACGACTGCTTTTTAAAAAAATACTTTTAATAATAACGAGTATAACCAGCATATTTACCAAAAAAAAAAGCTTCTGTTCAGGCTGCAAGATTTACCTTCACTAGAATAACTTTGGTCAATGTGGTTGTACTGACCTATCTGTGGCAGAGATACACTGCACACTGAGGGGAGCATTTAGTGCCATTGCCTCTCTGAGTCATAGGGGATAAACATGCAAAATCATTTTCCCAGTAAAAGATAAGGAAATGCATGAGTTTTATTTGTTTTATTTTTAACATGCTCCCACCTGACATACCAGTGTCAAAAAAAGTAACTGTAATGCAGGCCAGCTTTTACATAGTCACTTGTATCCCAACAGCACTTACCTATAATTACATGCAGCTATCTTACCAGATACATACAGCACTTCACAGTATTTCAGAGTTATTTTTTTTGTCATATTTGAGATGGAATAATGCCATTATTTGCTATTTCATTTAAGAGGGAACAATGTCATAACAACTGCAACTGCCTCAAAATAACAACAAATAAATGTCACAGAGCCAATGAGAGGTGTGAGTTTACTGAAAGGAAGAAGAAAATGAGCTCTTGATTTAATTCAGATTTCATACACTGCAGGCCAGCTCCCCTAATTACAAAGCCTTCATCTCCATCCTAATAGATATCTACCACTTAAAATCCTACTTTGCATTTTTCATTTTCTATTGCAAAAATTGATTCTGTGAAATAAATGCCATTAATATTCCAATTTAACAGTAGGCACTAGAGCTTATGTAAGTGGAACAAGGGATAGGAAAGAAATCTTCCAAACTGCAGCCTTTCTGTACTACAATGCTCTCAAGGCAACATAAGCTAAAACCACTTTGGAAAAGCCTTTACAGAAAACCCTGCACTGGCTCTAAGGTGCTGACTGGGACTATTTCTTCTTCATGAAATGAAGCAGCCCTATTACACTAACAAAAAAATGGCACTGCAGATAGGCAAAGATGAAAACAACAAAAGGAAGGGACAAGACAAACAGCAAGCTTCCCAAGCTCTTTCTCTTGTCATGAAAAAATCCAGTGAACTTTTGTGCCCTACTATACAGAGAGCAAGAGAAGTGGAATCCCATGCCCCTGATCAGCACGAGGCTTTCATTTGTAGCTATAAAATGGCTGCCCAAAGCATAGAGAACAATGGAAGATGGTTGCTCCACCTCCAACACCCTCCTTGGTGGAAGAGCAGATGGAGATCCTGTCCCAATTTTGATATTCTCAGTGTTCCTGTAGACCTCTCAAGGCATAAGGACTCATCATCACCCTATCAAAATCCCTACATAATACAAGACATAGCACATGGAAAATCCATCACAAATGCAAGTTTCTTTATATTTTCTGCTCTTTAAGCATGACTGAAAGTTGAACATAAAGCTATATAGACATCCATACAGAGTCATGTCAGAGAGGGAGAAAGAGCTGTGTCCAAAGGCTGCAGATATGGAACATGAGCTCTAGCAGGACTTCTTTCAACTGGAGAGCCCTAACAGGTAGCTGTTCCCTACCAGATGGGCATCAGTTCTGGGATCCCCACAAGCAGCTGTAGCTGGTTGAGATTCCATAGATTAGGCCAACCAGCTGTATCTGACCTGCAGTCTCAGGCAGTGCAAGCTCTAAGTACTGTGTGGTGCAGCAGAAGAAAAGCAAACATGATTTTTACCTGACTTATATCATGTAAGCAAGATAACTCCCTAAGTGGAATCAATTGTGCCTCACGTTTCTTGATGTAAACAGAATTCTTTTATCTGAATTCTTCCCGCTTCTATTTCCAAGCTTTAAGCTTCAGAAATTCATCAGTTACTTTGAAAAACATACAACTACACTCTAGTTTCATGTGCAGATACATAAGAAATGAGGATGACAGCTGGCTGAATCTGTACCTCTCCCAGAGGCCCAAGTACAGGTTTCCACTTCAAGGATCAAAATCAGTAGAGGTGAATCAATAGATTCTGATTACCTTGTAGAGAGTGTCCCCAGTGGTGCTATGAGTGAGCTGAACTACCACATAAGCATGTAGGAAATTAGAAGCAATCATATCAGGGACAAAAGGTGTGCTTTCATCCTGGAAGATGATGGCTACAATGTCATTCCCAATGTGACGCTTCCGCTGAAGCTGGAGAGGAAAAAATAATAAAGAGAGAAGGCAGGTGAAAAAGAGCAGAACAGTTCAACAGGGCCTCAAACATCAGTTTGCCAAGCATCTCAAACCCCTCTGTTCAACTAAACCCCTCACCACTACTTTTACCATTACTCCAGCCACAATCCCCAACATTATACATAACAGAACAGTCAATTCTCCCCTCTATGCAGTCCTTCTTTGAACACCCCTCCTCTCTTAGCCACACTGTTGGAATCCTCCTTCTGATACCTGCTGGGAATCTCCCTCTGTGAAGGGCAGCTTTGTAGATACATGAAACATGATCTCCTTCCCCCGGAAATTTGTATAGACTGACTCAGTGCCTGTTTGACCTCTGGTAACATCCAAGCCTCCCCGGAACCTGAGCAAATCCATACCACGCCATAGGTCAGGCAGTAGAGATGAGAAAGGAGAAAGAAGAACAACAGTATCAGTAACAGTAGTACATCAGTATTATCAAAGGTAATTTTTAGGAAATCAGTGATAGTGAGGCACCAAATCTTCCCCAAACCAATGCACTGACTGAAGCTGCACAATGTTTCTGCTGGTGAACATACTAGCTTGCTAAAAGCTATGAAGCTAAACTAAGGATCCTCAAAGATGCTACTTTCTTTGGTATTCTTCTGAGAAACACACTCCATATTTCAGAACCACAGAAGGGATGGGCTGCCCCACAGAAAGAGACGAAAACAATACTGTCCCATACCATTGTGAAACAAACTTGTATTTGCACTTATTAAATAAAATTACTCTTTGCTGATACTGTGGGTCAGATTGAGATACCAGGAAAACACCAACATAGACCTGAGCTCCAACTAGTTTCCAGACATGATGGCCAACAAAAGGATCCTGGGCTTCTTCATCTGCACTGGGATTCAGAGGACACAGCACTTTTCGGAAAGCAAGGCTCTAACAGAGTCGCAGCCTGTGAACACACAGTATTCCCTAACTCAATCTGACTTTCCAGCTGCACTGGGTACGCACCCACGGAAATCCTGTAGCTGAATCTTGTCACCAAGGAAATCCAGGAACTCCAGGAAACCCTGACTCTCTACTGTGTTACTGAAGACTTCTTCTTCAGTTGTCTACAAAAGGAAAGCACAAGCTGTAAGAAGTGCAAGCAGCACAAAGAACAAGCGGTAATTTCTATGCTCAATTCAACCAACAAACATTTCTGCTTAAATACATTTCTGATCTGGGCCTACCATGGTGCTGGGGATTTCTGCCTCAGCCCCAAGCTGCCATTATGGTTAGACTTAGGGTTCAGAGATCCACAAAGCCTGCACCTCCATGGACACTGGGAGTAGAAGAAGCATGCCAAGGGAAGCATGGCATTGCAACAACATCGTTCCCTCCACACCTTTCTCATCTGGGCCACTTCAGGGTGCTGGGGAGTTTTGCCTCATCCCTAAGCTGCCTTTAGGGTTAGAGTTCAGGGATCCATAAAGCCTACAGCTCCAGGGACAATGGGGGTAGGCATGACTAGGTAAGCACAGCACTAGAACAACATTACTGCCTCCACAACTTTCATCTGGGCCGCCCATGGAGCTGGGGACCTCTGCTTCAAACACAAGCTGTCATTAGGGTTAGGGTTCAGAGATCTACAAAGCTGCCATGGACACTGGGGGTGGAAGAGGCATGCCAAGGGAACCATGGCACTGAACAAACACTGCTGCCTCCACATCACTGCCTCTGGACAGCACAGACCTTCTTATTACATTTAAGCTAAGAGAACTGACTCTTTGCATTTTGTCTCACATATAGTGGGATCTGACAGAGCTTACCTGTCCAGGTTTCTGGTAGATGACCCCAAACTTGAAGTTATTGCTTATGACGTGTTCATCAAATGCAACAATAAGCTGTGAAGCCTGAGGTAATGAAAACAGAAATTATCAGCTGGATGTCATTACCCACACCTTGATGGAAAAGTGACATACGGATATATCAGAACACTGTACCTTGGGATAGAGGACAGGAAAGAAGCGTTCAACATTCACATCCTCACACAGTAGCTGTCGAGTGAGAAAGAGAGGGAAACAAAAGCATGATTATCCTTTGCCCTAGCTTGCTACAGGCATGAGAGTGCAGGCACTGTTTACCATTATTTGACAGGAGCCCCTTCAGGCAAAAAATCTGAGCTAAAATTAGAAGAGAAAAAAGAGAAGCTAAATGGAAGAGTGGGAGGGAACTATATGACAGCTCTACTGGGAAATAGTGGCAAAAGAGGGAAATGGGAGGACAGAGGTGAAAATAACTTGAAGAAAAAAACAGGCAAGCATGAATCTCACCTTTGCCATCTGGACAGCATTGGGGAACTCATTCAGACAGGAAATGGGGATTAGGTCATGTTTGGTGCCAGTACGAGTCCTGACACAAAACAAAAAAAGGCATTAGAGACAAGCTGAAGGGAAACACAAGAAACACTGGTTCTTTCTTAAGAGTATCCATTTCTTCAGAGTTACCTTAAAGCAGTAAATTCCAAAGGGTTAATTTTAACCCTGGTGCTAAAGTCACTAGAAAAACAAGGTACTTTCACTTCTTATTGCTCATCACTTCTTATAGGGGGCAGAGGAAGACAAAACAAGAATGTTTATTCTCTTGCCCCTTTGCATTCTTTTCTTATTTAAAGAAATATTTTGCTTTTCTCTTGGCCCTCGATTTTCTTTCACAGAAATCTAAATGTTGAAATACAATTCATGAAAGATCATTCAATCAGGGCTTGAAAGACTGTAAAAGGTCTGTTATAGGCAGGCTAGAAACTGGTGTAACACTGTTCCAGAAAGCTGAAAGAGAAAAGCTTCCTTCCTCTTTATTTGTATATTTAAGGAGAGACATCTTTCTAAGGAAGAAGAAATATTGGGCTGTCAGAATCCTCTTCAAACCATTATAAACAAGCTATTGACCAAAAAGTACTGCATATCATAAAATATCTTAATAGAGGAATTACTACCCTTTTGTTCTTCCCCGGTCTCTTACAGGGAAGGGCTTGGGGCTCAGATAAACATTCTCAGGCACAACTCATAAACAGGCTCTCTCTTTATTCCAAGGTTATTGCTGGCACTGAAGCATTATCTGCACACAGTGGGGGAAACCCACCAGTGATTCTCTTGTAGCTGACTCCTATGCAACCAGTATTTTCCCTCAGTCCTGGATGAATCCTTGTCAGCAGCAACTGTACCAGAACAACTGCTAGTTCCAGTAGCATGTTGCCTACTGGAAATTCACCCAGCCCATAGTGTAGTAAAAAGCTTTTCCGAAGTGTTGCTTCTCACCTATGCAAGGTCCATCTCTGTTCTTCCTCTAGTTCATTCAGCAGCTCTCTCTGCTGAATGTCTCTCTGTGGAAGCCCTAAAGGTTATGGCACTTCATAGGCTGCCCTGGGAACCTAGGGGATGTTTAAGCTCACCTTCCAGGGAGCCTTCGTCTCAAGGACAAAGCCTGGGCTAGGCTGTCCTCCATTAAGAAATCTATATTCTCCTAGAGAGAACTCACATGTCTCTAAGTAAACAACAACAAAAAAAAGAACCAGAAAAACTTTCTATTTGAGGGAAGAACAGATATATTTCACACAGGTACTATAAAGATGCACTTGCAAGCACCACTTCAGCTTCCTGAAGGAGACTGCTGAGAGCAACTCAGAGGGGAAGGCAACCAAAAAAAAGGCTCAAAGGTCCTCTCCAGAAGAAAGACATGAAATTCAGATCCACATTCACACACAAGGTAAGATGAGAAACATAGCACAGTGACATATGCTTCAACAAAAGGCACTGTTACCTCAGCAGCAGGCGTAGATTTTCCTGTTTCTCGACCTGTTCATACTTCACAGAAAGTACTAGGTAGCCCAAGGACATATCACTGGAGTAAAAGTTCTGGTGCTCCTGCAAACAGAAAGCCAAAATGCATTATTCCCACGCTTCCCAGAGAAATTTACCAGATTTTTTTGCATACAACCTGTCACTCAAGATTAGCTAATTTTTAATTTAACTAGCAATAGCATGCTTGAAGACATGCATATGCTGTCTTCCAGCCCCCTTGATCATCAATGCATGAGCATATCAGTCAGAGTGCATCCACTATCAATTCATTTTCTCCTCACCTGTCCAACATCAGAAGGACTCCTGAGAAGGAATAGGATTAGAACATTCAGCAACACATTTTGAAGAAATTGAGTTTCTTGTAAACAAAATCGTATCTTTCGTGGACTTTCCCTGTATTCATTCAGACTCTTCATGACTAAGCAGTGGTCCTCAGCACATTCAACTGGATGTGGTTGTGGGCATTTTCTATACAAAAAGTAAGGATCATTATGCCAAATGGTTGACCTCCAAGAGTGCTCACATCTCAGGAAGGATACAGCCAGTAAGAAACCACATTGCAGATGAAGACTGTTCTCAGCAGTGACACTTACACTGCTTGAGCTTTAGCAGAATGTGCCTAGAACAGAGTCATTCAGTCAAACCATGAACCATAATGCAAACATTTCTACAGTCTCTATATATAAGTGGCTGTGGCCAAACGTTTCTCCTGGCTGTATAGCCATATTCCTTCCAATGGCCTACACATATCAATACATACTGATATATAACCTCTAATCTCAAAAGGTTAAAGCCTTTTGACACAGGATGTGAATGGAAACCTCTAGCACAATGAAAATACTACACAGGTGGAATCATGTAGAAATGCTTGGATCACTCCCATCGTCCTAGTGGAAAACCTCTTTTACAGACAGTATCCAGAGCTGGCTGCTACAGAAACTCTGACCGAAGCACCGAGACTGAGTTTATGCTTTCAGCAAACTGTCCAAACTTAATGAATTTTAGGTATAAGCACAGAGAGACCAATGAAAACGTCATGCAGGGGATTTGGTTCTCTTTGGATTAGATTAGTATCTTAATCTTTTGCTGATAATGAGAACTTCCGTTGAAAGTGGCAGTAGTACA
>NW_020955881.1:304828-306305 GCF_003031625.1 Empidonax traillii
GAAATCTATATTCTCCTAGAGAGAACTCACATGTCTCTAAGTAAACAACAACAAAAAAAAGAACCAGAAAAACTTTCTATTTGAGGGAAGAACAGATATATTTCACACAGGTACTATAAAGATGCACTTGCAAGCACCACTTCAGCTTCCTGAAGGAGACTGCTGAGAGCAACTCAGAGGGGAAGGCAAGCAAAAAAAAGGCTCAAAGGTCCTCTCCAGAAGAAAGACATGAAATTCAGATCCACATTCACACACAAGGTAAGATGAGAAACATAGCACAGTGACATATGCTTCAACAACAGGCACTGTTACCTCAGCAGCAGGCGTAGATTTTCCTGTTTCTCGACCTGTTCATACTTCACAGAAAGTACTAGGTAGCCCAAGGACATATCACTGGAGTAAAAGTTCTGGTGCTCCTGCAAACAGAAAGCCAAAATGCATTATTCCCAACACGCTTCCCAGAGAAATTTACCAGATTTTTTTGCATACAACCTGTCACTCAAGATTAGCTGATTTTTAATTTAACTAGCAATAGCATGCTTGAAGACATGCATATGCTGTCTTCCAGCCCACTTGATCATCAATGCATGAGCATATCAGTCAGAGTGCATCCACTATCAATTCATTTTCTCCTCACCTGTCCAACATCAGAAGGACTCCTGAGAAGGAATAGGATTAGAACATTCAGCAACACATTTTGAAGAAATCGAGTTTCTTGTAAACAAAATCGTATCTTTCGTGGACTTTCCCTGTATTCATTCAGACTCTTCATGACTAAGCAGTGGTCCTCAGCACATTCAACTGGATGTGGTTGTGGGCATTTTCTATACAAAAAGTAAGGATCACTATGCCAATTGACCTCCAAGAGTGCTCACATCTCAGGAAGGATACAGCCAGTAAGAAACCACATTGCAGATGAAGACTGTTCTCAGCAGTGACACTTACACTGCTTGAGCTTTAGCAGAATGTGCCTAGAACAGAGTCATTCAGTCAAACCATGAACCATAATGCAAACATTTCTACAGTCTCTATATGTAAGTGGCTGTGGCCAAACGTTTCTCCTGGCTGTATAGCCATATTCCTTCCAATGGCCTACACATATCAATACATACTGATATATAACCTCTAATCTCAAAAGGTTAAAGCCTTTTGACACAGGATGTGAATGGAAACCTCTAGCACAATGAAAATACTACACAGGTGGAATCATGTAGAAATGCTTGGATCACTCCCATCGTCCTAGTGGAAAACCTCTTTTACAGACAGTATCCAGAGCTGGCTGCTACATAAACTCTGACCGAAGCACCGAGACTGAGTTTATGCTTTCAGCAAACTGTCCAAACTTAATGAATTTTAGGTATAAGCACAGAGAGACCAATGAAAACGTCATGCAGGGGATTTGGTTCTCTTTGGATTAGATTAGTATCTTAATCTTTTGCTGATAATGAGAACTTCCGTTGAAAGTGGCAGTAGTAC
Source organism: Empidonax traillii (assembly GCF_003031625.1). Taxonomy (NCBI): domain Eukaryota; kingdom Metazoa; phylum Chordata; class Aves; order Passeriformes; family Tyrannidae; genus Empidonax; species Empidonax traillii. The sequence continues at coordinate 306,305 of NW_020955881.1, forward strand.
A
>NW_020955881.1:306528-335601 GCF_003031625.1 Empidonax traillii
CGAAGCACCGAGACTGAGTTTATGCTTTCAGCAAACTGTCCAAACTTAATGAATTTTAGGTATAAGCACAGAGAGACCAATGAAAACGTCATGCAGGGGATTTGGTTCTCTTTGGATTAGATTAGTATCTTAATCTTTTGCTGATAATGAGAACTTCCGTTGAAAGTGGCAGTAGTACATTTCAGTATTTAGCCTCCAACCCAGAGGAGTACAGTGAGATTGGTATGGTACTTCTGAGCTAGCAATGATGAAAGTTGAGGTCAGGCTCCTCAGCAAAGCAAAGTAATATAAATAAAACAAAACAAAGACTCACAAAACCATTATCATCTCAGCTACCCTATAGCAGGCAGAATTATCAGTGCCTTCTTATGCCTTGGGACCATGAAAATCAGAAGAAAGTCATACAGCAATCTGCTGACAGTAGATCAAGAATGTGCCCACAGAGACCTGCAGTACAGAACAGTTTACAGAACAGGAGAAAAATGAAGGCTTTCTTTTAGTATCTTTTATAGACAAATCCTGGGATTTTCCAAATCCCAGACGATGTACCTCAAGATATCTAGATAGATTTCCCTTTCGTGTTTCTGTAGGAAAAAAGAAGCTCTATCTACTTACTGTGAAGTCAGATACTCCCAGAACATAAAATATACACACTGAATTCAGGGGGGAGCTTGATTCCCAAATTCCACTTGTCAACAGTTTCACAGAGAAGACTCACCAACTACTGTCTTGTTTGTTGATGTGTTTTCTAATGATGGTGTTACTCATCACCAACTTACTTGAAAGATATAATTAAAGTATTCTGCACATGTTTCAGTGTGTACAGATTCTGTCCTCATGTATACCGGTGGCTTTATGCTGTTTGGTTTGTAGAAGTGATCTTCTCAGCCTAACTGCAAAGTGTTTGTCATGGTCAAATTCAGTAGAGGAGAGAGATAAAACACTTCTACCATGCAAATGGGCTGTTCTACCACCAGCCATCAAGAATCAGAGTCAACCTGACAAGACGGCCAGGGAGAATGAAGTCAGAAACCAGGACTGCAAAACTCAGAGGGAGCATCACAGGAAGCACTGTATGAAAGCATATGAGCATTATCCTCACGCATAACAGAAAAGTGAGACAGTAAGTTGTATTCAGTTGCACAGTCAAAGCTTGCACAATTTGAAATGTGTTCTGTGAAAGGATTACTCCAGACTCAATAGATTAGTAAGAACTCAATGGGAGCAAAAAGTAATTTGATCCAAAATGGTTGCTAATCTGCCAGTTCTTTCCTCAGCCTTTTGTCTAGAAAATACAGAAGGTCTGTTCTGGCTTGCAGACCTCTCTCAATACACTGGTGAAACTGCCTTTTGCTGTCTACACAATTTTTTGTATTAGTCATAGCTCTGACTCACTGTGAAATAAAAGATACTTCTCCTGACATACTCTGGTATCTAAGTAGATGCAGCCAACTAGAAGTTAGCAGACATGAACCGATTCTCTCTTTGAAACAAAAAAAGGAATAAGCAAGACTACAGTCACTACCCTGAACCTCAATGTGAAGATGAAACTATTCAACTTCTTTAATTATTAAAGATATCATTGTCCTCATTTCTTTTCTGAGACGGGAAAAAGCCAACATCCAGAACTGCCCTGCTACTGACTGATGGACAAAAGGTTTCACAGCTGATCAAACGAGAGAGTCTGAAAAAGTTAAAATGTGAGTAAAGAGCAGCAAAGAGGCAGAGTAATATGGCCTCTAGCTGCACTGTTCAAATCCCATAAATTGACTTGTGTGATCTGTCACGCGAGTCAGTGACAGTGGCTGAACTTACCTGTCCATGGAAAGAAAAGGTGAGATCAAAGGAAGCCACAAAGGACAGTTTATTTCTTCTCATCTTGACTTTCAGGACACTAATAGATTTTTGGGATGTGAATAAGAATCAGGTGTGGTAGTCACTGTGACCAAGGACAGAAGGACAGAGTAGCTGAGCAATAGACAGATTCAAGGAGCAAAACAAGAGCATGTTCAGTGGTCATGTTCAGCAGGTTCAGCTGAAGTCTAGAATCAAAACCCATAAATGAAGTCATATGCTAAGGTGGATGGCCAAGACAGGCTGTTAAGGAAAAATATGGCACAATGACAACAAAAGTCAGGACTAGAAGGCAGAGCAAAAGACAAGGAGCCAAAACCTGAGGTTAGCTGCGGCCAAAAGTAACACTGAGCTGTGAAGACCAGAAATCAAGACGCCTTTTAGTGAGACTTCTAAGCCAGACCCTGGCAGATTTGACACTTTGAGATCTCAGTTGTTTTGGAGACCGGGCTATCAGCTCTGCAGGCAACGTAACTGGGCAGAGCTGCATAAAAAGTTGCAATCTTCACAGGGGAATGGGCACTAGAATTAGTGGAAGTCTTAAAATAACTGAATTTTTTTCAAAGCTACTCTGGCTGTGTAGCTTGATCCTGAATGTAAGCCTGGGTTTTAAACTGAGACCTGAGTAATTACATGTATTTATAAACCTGTAACGTCCTCACTACAGTTTTCTTTTTCCTCTGTGATTTTCTTTCTCTGTAAAAACACAGGCAACAGAAGGCAGACTCAGAGACCTTCAATGGACAACAGCATTTATCGTTAGCTGTCCTGATACTAAGAGATGAACCATCAAAAGACTTTATAGTTAATACTGAAGATTCTCAGTGGTGACAAGATACCCTGGAGCTGAGATGACCTATAGATAGGTACAAATTTGTTCAGCCATAGAAGCGGTTTCTGTAACATTTAATGTAGTTTGAAAGGAAGGTTTGGATTTCAAACAGACCTCTGAGAAAAGAATTAGGTATCTTCCGTGGGTCCAAGGGAAAAGACTAACTGACAGTTTGTCTCAGAAGTTATAAAGCTATTAGGACATCTGCCATCTGCAGCAACAGTACTTTAACCAGCACAAAGAAAGGACAACGTAATGAAGAAATACATGATCACATATGAAAGCTTCTCTCATCAGCAATGCCAGCCTCAAGTGCTTGTGAAACTGCACCTTAAGTTTCTTTGACTGGCAGTTCCAATGTCTCTCTTTATTAAATCCTTCCTGGCTTCAGGCTACTTCTCTTTACTATAGCTTTGAAAAACAAAGTAGACATGGAATTATTCCCAAAGTATAAGACATAAGGTTTTACAGTATAAGACATAAGGTTTTTTTCATCATATAAAATACAGAGCATTATGCAAAGAAAAGGAACTGAGCTATGGCTTGTGTGTCCTACCGCTTTTTTTGAAGGTTGTTTTAGAGGGTCTGCTACAAAACGCTCTGCAAAAAGAGTCAAAAGAATTGTCTGAGTGACTTGTATATGCACACCCATGCATAACACAGACATGCATATAAAGTTTGTAATACCACACACAATGCTCTAATTTCCCACCTTTTTTAAAGGATACTCCCCAAACCATTTGGCTCTGCCTCTCCCACCACATGATGCTTTTGAACTCTTCTTCAGCTAAGAACTGTTTGCCATTATTCAAAGCTTGAAAGAGAACTTTCTTGACATTGCTGAAATAACCCTCCCATGTACTCAGCAAGAAAAGGACTCAATCCACACAGAATCAAAATCATTAGTATCACAAACTTTGCACCGAAGACATAGTCATCTAGACAAAAAGCTCTGAGCTCCCTCCTTACCTAAGCCTTTAAACCATTAGGTAAAGTTTTCTCTTAGGTTGAGTTTTCTGTGACAAGAGTCCTGTTCACCCTGTTCTTTTCTGAGACTGGCTTGCTCAAAAACTTGCATGTTTAACTGAACACAGACACACATTCATATCAATAAAGGCAAAGAATAAAACACTGGACACTAGAAAAGGAATTATATAGGAAAGAAGAGATTTTCTGTAGTACTGAGGCACTGATGGTTGGGCACTCTGCAAATGCAAAGTCTGATCTCATACTGGAAGATTTTTGCAAATGCAAAATCCTGGATCTCACTTGGAAGGAATAACGATGATATGGCCCTGTTTGAGCAGGAGTATGGACAAGATGAGCTCCAGAGGACCCTTCCAACCTCAACTGTTTTGTGATATCAGGTCAGGAGTGAATTCTACAATCAGACTGAAAAAAATAATATCCCAATTTGCCTCTCATGCTATCTGCCTCTGGAAGCCTTCAAGCAAAATCCCAAATTTAACATGACATAAAAATAATTACAGTTGGCATAATGAAAGCTTTCAGAAAGTTGCAGGATAAATGTCCATTAACAGATTGCACAGCAGATCTGCCAGTCTTGAAAGTAAGCCTCCAGGAAGGCTTTTTTTTCCTAATTACTTATAAATTATATTAATATCAGTTTTCAGTGTTGCATACCACACAACATCATTCAAACAAGCACAACTAGTGCTGGGGACCTCCTCAAAACTCCACCTATTCCTGTTTTTGAACTTACTGAGCAGTCATTGAGGGAGATCACTGCATAAGCAGCATGAGTACACCTGTCAGGCTTTCTTATCTCCTTATACCATGAACTGAATCTCAGAAGAGATCACAGGTTGTTCTCACTTGTTCTTGATGGCTAATATCATCCTTAGATCCAGTGTGGTAATCAACCAACTCACTAAGTAGGCCAAATCAGATGAACCTTAATGGCCAGCCAGCAAACATACACTTTATAAGGCCAAGCTTTGTTTCTCTGTGTGTCAAATTGGATTTTTCGAAGTCAAGGAGCATTTAGCATCAAGCTCACTTAAATCAACAACTAGAAAACACACATTCCAGTTTCATCATATACATTCTGCAATGACCATACACTGAGGAAAACAGACCATTTTACTGAGAGGCTTGCACTGTAAGTGGTGAAGTCCCCTCTAAAATAATACCATCTCCATTTCCAATTTTATTACACTTTTTCCCCCTTGTCATCCCAAGGTTGGTATCTGTACAGGAGCCTCAAAATAGCTTCTTAACCAACTATTATAATTTCCTGTGCAAATCTTTCTCCTCTATTAATGCACAGGATGATGCATATTTCCACATTTCACAAGGGGACAGAACCAACTTAACCCACTACAGGCCATACCACAGTATGGACCTTATTTACATTAATTCAAGACATCATAAGGAATTGAAATGGAGCAGCTCTGCAGTCATTTCTAAGTCCATCAGAAAAAGCCTGAGAAACATTTCAGTCTTGAGGCTGAAAAGAAGGCTCTGAAGGTCATCCTTACCTTTCCCAGAAAATGTTTGCGGTACAGCTTGGCTGTAGGGTCACTTTCCAGTTTCACTTTACCACTCCAGGGAAAGGGTACATCAGACAGAGTTGGACTCAAGCTGGAGACGTTGTGGCTGGTCCCTTCAATCCAGTAGCCCCCAAACTGGGGTAAGATAATGAGAGGATATGGCCACCCCTTTTGTAATACCTATTCAGAAGGACAGAGAGCATCAAAACTGACATGCCAATAAGCTGGAAGCGAATAAGCTGAAAAACCAATAATGTCCAAGATAAAACAGAGGAGAGTAGTACTACCTCACCTCATGGATGCTAGGGTAAGGAATATACTCCTCTTCTGTCTGAAATCAGAAGAGACCATTAGCAAAACCATGTGACATCTTTTAAAGTGTTATGCTCTTGTGATGGTGAAAGCTATGCCCTCAGTTTCCATTCTGCCCTAGGTCATCTTTAGAGTTTCACTTCAGGATTAAAGGTTAGACTCCATTTCCAAGGTCCCAGCATTGTAATGTAGAACTTTGAGAACAATAAATTCGGGAGTCAAGATTTTACCCATCTTCCTCCTTGAAACCACAGAATATAGGCATGCAAAATGTGGAGGAAGCCAAACTACAGGCAAATTCAATGTGGTTAGAGGAGTTAGCTTCTATCCTTTCCTTCCACACAGTGTTAGACAGCTACTGTTCTTCTGCAGACAGAGATGACAGCAGGAATAGTAGAAATAGTACTATTATTTACAGTGAGACTGAGGTTTTGCCAACTCCATGGCTAGATCTGTGGTATACAACCACAAGTGCTGAAGCATGACTGAGGGAACAGGAGCAGTATCTGAACCACTTTATGTCAGTTGGATGCCCCTTCCATCACCATGAAGACCACTATCTCTGTCAGAACTGAGCTGTATCAATTCTCTATGTGGCTTTTTTTAAAGGTTATTCCAAGACTAAAATCAAGGTCAAATTTGATTTTAAGGTTACTGAGCCAGAGCTGAGACTGAAGAAATGGAGAGGAAGAGCTGAGGATTTTAAGATGAGAATCTGTTCTTATTGGCCAAATACTGAGCGAAACTGAACAGCTTTCTAGGAGTATTGCTATGAGTGCTCAAGCAGACTACTGAAATAAATGCAATCTGGTTTCATGGATATTATTATAGCTCTTATATTGACTAAATTTAAGAAATTACTTAGGCAAAACTAAGACTGCCAATAATAATAAACACTTATTAGAACCATTAAATTAGAAAAAAGAAAGTGTTAATTCTATTTCAGCTACATAGTTTCACCCTTTTGTGCAGCAACTAGGAAAAAAAAAGAAAAGAAAAAAGGTATTCTAAGATGAAAATTAACTACAAGCCAGGTCAGTAATTATCTGCCATTCTCAGCAATTTAAGAGGCAACAACGACTTGACCTGACCTTGAGAGGAGCTGGAAGGGAACATCTTTGTTCATCCAGACGACTCCCCTGGAAACATAAAGTCATAGACAGTGAATCCTGTATTTTGGCATGTCTGTTTCACTTACCCTCTGTGTCCTTCTCCATATACTCAATATGCATATTTTGTCTCTCTGCATACTCTTCTATTTTATGCAAGTTTGAAAGTTTGAATAAACAAGAGCAGGAAAGCTAGAACTTGGCTAGTCCTCTAGTTTGGCATTAAAATTGAAAGGCTACCCCCAAACTTACAACTCATAAAAAGCAGAGAGCTGGGAGATATCAAAACCAGTCTCCCAAACTGATTCTCTTATTTGATTCTCTAATCTCTTCTAGTTACTTTATTTCCTATCTCAACCAATATAAAAAAGTGGAAGAGGTAAAGATAGAACACAAAAGAACAGTATTTCCGACCATTCTTTCCTGTTCTACTCTTCCTTCTCCCTTGAAGATACTGTCAGGCAAAGCATCGAGAGCCTCAGAGCAACGTTCAGAGAAGCAAAAAACACTTCATTTGAGCATTAAACGAGAAGCCCTTTTCTTATCAAGCAGTTCATGTGCCTTGCTTCCATCCACGTATGGGAACAAATCTCCATCTTGGAGGTTTGGCAGAAAATCAGAGCTGCTCTCCATCCAAACATTTGACTAGTGCAACAGACTCTTGAAGGCAAAAAGGAGCCACACAGTGAAACCATGTACATCTGCTTTTCCAGGCACCGTTACCATAAGGTGGGTTGGAATTGCAAGGCAAAAGGCTATTGGATGCCTGTTTCTTCCTGAATCAGGAGCTGGCATCCAGACTTGATTCTCTTTCTTTAAGGTTATTCCATCCTCTGCCTTTTCACCATGGCAAAGGAGCTCACTTCCACCACACCTCTGCAGCAGAAGCCCATGAGAACAGGAAAATTTAATTGAGAATAACCCCAACACAGAGCATAGGCCCAGCACAGAAGAAGCAAAAAAGAGATGGGCAGTCAACAGGTCATAGTCCAAGTGGGCATCACAGACAGAAGAGTAAGAGGCAAAATTTGCATTGTCAGACAGGAACCTGAAAACCAGGATTTAAGTTGAAGCTTTCTCTTACACACAATACATGAGTATTCAACTACTGCCACCTAAATCTTGTAACTCTCATACCAGAACATGATGCTGAGACTACATTTTTATACACCATCAGCGACTGCTTAATGGAGTGGCTAATGAGGGATTCCAGACAGGATAGGCAGCTCTCAACTGTGTTTTGAAAATAAGCAGGATGTGATTTATAACAGCTATGCCTATGCACGTATTCTACAGTGGAACTAGCTTTTAAATGAGATTCTGGTAGAAATACGTAAATCTCAGAAGAGCTCTACAGTGGAAACTTAGGAGGCTTAAGAGCAGAAGTTTTGGCCCAATGTTCCATCTGTATAGGGTGCAAAAACTGCTATCACAGCAACAACAGTGACATTAAGAAACAGCAACCTTACATTGAGGATTATTAATAATCAGGGTGCTCCTTGCAGGAGCAACAAAGAGAAAAAAAAAAAGGAAACAACTCCCAAGACATCTATTTCACATAAAAATGAGGCTTTGGAAAAATGAGAAAGGTTATTGAAAATACATAAAAAAGAGTCATTAAAAAAAGCTAAACCTTAATGAAATGACAAGGAGACAGACTTTGAGCTCACAACAAATGTTTAACATCTTAAAAAAACTTTTAGGAAAACCAGAAGTAAAACAGCATGGCTAAACTCCAGGGTAAGGGAAACTAGTAGTAGATGCATGAGGTCATTCTTCCTAAGTTTGAATTCGAGTTCAATCACAAAAAGGAGCAGTAACAACAAATTTTAGTTGATTAAAGATAGAAACACAGTACAGCATGCAAGGAACAATCAGGAGACAACAAAATAGAAAACAAAATTGAATTCCTTAACTGTATTATGAGAAAGCAGCTTTGAATAGTATCTACAGAGTGACACAGGATCAAACTACAAAAGCTGAGCTTTGAGAGAGTTATACCATCACCACCCACCTGCCCCATTTGTCTTTTCAACCAGGGATTCTAAACGAATACCAGCTTGGAACCTTTCATAGGGAAACTTCAGAGGACTTGTTTTGAATTGTGCTATTACTATACAGCAAACAAAATGAACAACAAAATACCAGGCCATACACAGAAAGCAGCCACAGCCTTCTGCAACTAACTCTGGAAAGTACTGGGACAAACTTGCTGTGCACCACGGGATTTCCGCACATGGAAATGGAGATTGGGAAACTGCAATTTTCTAATATTTGTCTCCCCTCATTTTTGACAGATCTGATAACTGCAAAAACTTTCCAGTTTCAAAGGAGATCCTGGTAGGAGACCAGTATCTCAGCAAGGCCTGAGGGAAAACTTCCTGATCTGCTGTAAAAAAGCTGCTGTTGTATCCTCTGCAGAGAGCAGAAGAATGTACCAGCACATTCCATGACTCTGCACTGTTAAGGGAGCTCCTGGTAGTCGGGGAGTAGAAGACAAAGATCTAAATCTACTAACCTCTCCTTTAGAGTGAAGCTTAAAATACTGGCAAAGATCTAATGGTGCCATGGGCAAAGCTTTATTTTAAGGGGTAACTGCAGGAAATATACAACATAAGTTATTGGAAGTGTCAGAGCATGGGCAGACCAATTTATTGATGATTACTGTCATCAGCCACTGGTTGAGATATCCTTCTGGTTTTGGTCCAGTTTGGCTTGCATTACTGCCTTTAAGGAAAGGCTTTTCCTCACTGTTTCCCTGGGTGGCCTACTGAAGACAGCATCAGCCTGGGAATCTGATATTCCCAAGGTCTTGTACAGGGGAAACACCTGGCCTGAGCAAGATGAGAGAATGAATGGCAGAGAAGAAACTGTCCAGACCCAGAGGCCGGTCCAACATGGCATAACAATGCTACAGTCATATTTTTCATAGGGAAAAAGGCGTGTCTTGAGGGGACTAGTACAAAACAGACAACTTGGATACAAAAGGGGATACGAAAAAACATGACAGTAGCTGTGAGAAAATAAGACTGAAAAAATATGCAAAAACTAAAAAATAATGCAGAACAGAGGTAGTGAACAAAAGCAGTTAAGTCAAGAGGGATTGGCTATGCAAACATGAAAAATCTGGGTTTACTGGTTGAAATAAAACTTTCTTGTTTTTCAAATACTTGCACTGCAAAGCAATCTAGGAACAACATAGTACCATGTGTCCTTAACAAAGCGATTACTGTGACTTCACTACATCTGGAAGCATGGAAAAAAGTGGCCAATAGCCCATTTACTTCCAAGTCCAACTAAAATTGAAAGGAAAAAAAGAAAAAGAAAAAAAAAGGCAAACGTCTCTCCCAGATCTTGGGGCTCGGTTTCACTTTAAAAAGAGAGCACAACTTTACCTGTTAATTCATCACACACAATACAAAATGGCTATGCTAATTGTCAGTAATGCAATTAGTCTCCAAACCAATTGTTAAAATACTCAAAAATCAATTCTATCCTGTAGCTTTGCTGTTGTTATTCTACAAGAGAAATGTTCAAGTCTCCTGCTTTGCTTTTTACTCACTTTGACTGCTAATGAAAATCCCACATTTCATTTTCAAGACTGATTCAACAAATCTAAAGGATTGTCAGAGTCAAATGGAAAGAGAAAGCAAAAAAACCAACCAAACAAAAAAATTAATTTATAAATTAGTAAAAATACAAAGAAAAATCACAATAAATATTAAAACAAAATATCAAGGGAGTTTTTTCTTTTGGAAAACATCTCTCGTCTTTCAAAAAACTTCTGTCATGCTCACACAGCAAGTATTAATTCTAGTGCAAGTCAGATGACAAAACAAGCTAAATTAGAAAAAAACAAACTACTATACAGTCTTAACAATGGGCAGCTAAGAAAACAACACAGATGCAAAATTAAGCGGTCTGCATATGTTGGAAATTCTTATCAGGTTTATGTTATCTAACTAAAAAGGTGCAAATCCAGTCAGAGACTTCTCATATGGTAAACTGGGAGCTGAGAAACACTGAGAATCTTAAACAACAGTCTTCCAGTAAGGGACATCTGATATTGACTCTTCTCTCTACAGATTTCAAAAGGACTAAAAAGGACTGTCACACCTTTTAACATGAGTTTGAACTGAAGCAGCACTGCATGCTCAAGCTTACTTTCCGGCACAGAGTTAAATGAGCCAGGCACACTTACAGAGCTTGTTATTCTAAATCACTGAGAATAGACTCCAAACATAGTTTGAATGTCAGTACAGTGGTTACAAGGCCTGTGTCTGTCTAACACGAATATATAGCAGATATACCTTCAGCCCCTCCCTCCCTCACTCCTCCTTTCTGGTCTGCCAAACAGTACCTCAGGCTCATAATCTATATTCAGCATTTTGCTGCTACCTTTCACCTCCTCACCTTTATGGTCCCACTGAAGTCTTGCATTTTTCTCATACTCATAATTTGATCACTCAAATACCAGAAGAGAAGTTAATTGGTTTTGATAAGTTTAATTCCTGCACATAATAAAAGGCAGGAATTATGTGCCATGTTGTGCGTTATGTTAGGTCAAGATTAACCACGGCATTTTAAAGAAGGTGCACCACTCAGGCAAAATATTGGCAGCTTGCAAGGATGCTCTGAGAACAGACAACGTGAAAAAATTAAAGACTTCATTGTTATATATTTAACACATATAACATACTACTATATTACTATTTCTTTATGTTTGATACAGTTAAAAAGGGAAAGAAACCTAACTCTGCCCTATTTTAATTTTATAACATAATATATGCAACTAAATGCATCTATTTCCATATAAAACTTAAGGCAGAGTCCTTCTATCTTGCACAAGTCAAAGATAGGGCCTACCGTAGTTATTTATTAAACTGTTTGACCTTGCTAAATGCAGTTAGGTCAACAACCAATTAATCACCTGTCATTAGTACCTGCTACCCAGCAGAAACACAGTTTTCTGGAGAAGATGACAGAGATACCTTAAGCAACGTTGATTTTCTCTCAGAATTACACTTCTGAAAAGAACATACAAAATTAGAATAATCTGTGTCTACTGCTTTCATCATGTTGGTTGGGTAAGACAAACATGGAAAAACACTTTTGAAATCCCATTGAAGAGCAGGCATAGGAGCTTGAGCCCAGACAACCTAAACATTCTGCAAGCCCAAATTAAAAGGCACTGGGAGTAAAGTGATGGGACAAATGGCAGCTGCTTATTTGTTTGGCTATAAAAAAATCAAGAGATCCCAAAAGTTGACAGAATTACTTCTCCTTACCTGCATTTTTTCAATCATCTCAAACAAGTCCACAGTCTGAAAAGGAAAAGACAAGAGGGGAAAATAATTAAACATTTGAAGAAGCTAACATTATCTTCTGTTGTTTCTCAGATATTGAAGGAGTTTCTTCCATGTTACTTGCTCACCAAAAGATATGATGGAATTGTTCTTCCTTAGAACTGATAAAATGGACAGAACAACTGGCCAAATTGTCTTCAGCTTGTGTTGCAAAAGCTTGACCTGAAACCTGGTCAGACAGGTATCAGGAATTTCTGTCTTTCAATGGGTCATGCTGACTTGGTATAGTATGGCATAAGAACTGATTAAATGAACAAGTTTAGGATTCTCACAGAAGTAGACTACTATAGCTCTAAGAAACACATGCACACGAGCTTGATTTTAGTCATTCCTTCTGCACACATAACTTTTGTTCAAAGCACACTCCAATCCTCAGCCAGAGGAACACGGACTTTTACCTTGTTGGGGACAGTTGGAGTGAGGGCACATGGAAAGCCTTCAGTGGGAGTGTCTATAACATCGCTGAAACACTGCACTACCTCTTCCTCAGACCTCCTGTAACAGACAGAGGCAGAAGGAAAAAGAAAAAAAAGAAGAAAAAAAGTTTTAACACTTAGAGAATTCAAGACGCCAGCGCTTGCCTGCAGTGTCTCCTTTGTCTTCTGCTTACTATTTCTCTTCCCAGATCATTTCTTACTTATGAGGAAGCTGTCATTTCCTGTGAGAATCCCTGAGATAATTTACCACTTACCGTCTGCAAACATCCTGGATATAACAGCAAAAATCTTCTGGCCCTGACTGCTCTGTCTCTGTTCACACACAATATTTTCCTCACAACTGTCATGTAAGTGCTGAATGGTCTGTCTTTGCCAAGTTCCTCTTCCATCATGGATTTGCAGCAGACTAAAGAATCATAAGGTCTCACAAGCAGCTTTGTGTTCAGATTTTGGAACCATATTAGAAGAGATGAAAGTTCTGAAATATCACCAAAATCAACATCTAAAGGACAGCCCCAGTTGCCACAGCCTGAGAATTAAGTCTCCAAGACAGGAGCATAACAGAGCTGGCGTGAGATCAGAACTGATACACCCTGCAGGAGAGATGCAGGCACGGTTCTGTGTTACTTCTGCCAGTAAAGTCAGAGTGCAGATTAGGTGGGCTTTTGCCTACCCACCTGCTATGGAAAATATATTATTACTACGGCCCCTGCTGGAGCAGTAGTGTGTACAAACAGCAGCAGCACTACATTTGATTTCATAGAAGAGGAAATAAAATACAACACAAATAACGCATTGTAGTTCAAAAGACATACATACTATTCTTGTGTAGTCATGTCTGAGATTGCCCTGACCCAGGTGCAGCACCTTGCACTTCAACTTGTTGAACTTCACAAGGGTCCCACGGGACCACTTCTTGAGCTTGTCCAGATCCCTCTGGATGGTCCCTTTCTGCTGTTGGGTCAATCCTACTGCTCAGCAGTTGGAGGTATAACATATTTCTGTAATCATGAAGCTACTCTATCACAAGCTCCAAGAATCATAATGCTCACCCATGCTCTGACAATTCACAATTTATTTTAGTGGCCCAATGGCATCACATAACTTGCATATAGGCTCATCTACACAAAGCAACACAATGCTTCCATCCCACATCATAAAACTGGAGATGAGAGAGATCTGTGTAATGCATGTAGAGATTAAAGCCATAAAATATCTGGGAGGGAAGATGTAGGAGTTTGTCTTAACAATCCTAAATAAATATTGAAATAACTTGATGGCAAATGTATTTTAAATGAATATTAATATTATACTAATACATGCTTTATTCATCATCTTATCATTTACTTGGGATGAGCAAACTATATGTCCAAGGCAGTACAAGAATGATCTTCATTGTTTCTTTTAAAAACCTGAAGTTTCAATTCTGTGAGCCCTAAAAAGGTAAGAGCTTAATTTGATAAATTCTCATTTTCGGAAAGAAATGTAATAGTTGAACTTTTTATGCAACTGGATGCCCTGGGGCCTTGTTGCATGCTTCAGTGTTTTCTTTGGCATGTCACTGGGTTGAATGCTGAATCATTCAGTCAAGAGTTAAATACACACCTGCATCATGGAAATCTGGCAGCTCCTACATGAGATCACTCTGTCCAGTACTACCCCTGTTCTCTCACCATAAATTCATCTCTACACTTTGGACTGACTGGAGAATTTTGTGCAGCAACTGCTCCTTTACTGTTGAATCCTAATACAGTTCTATTGTCAAAAAGAGTCCAGCAGAGACCAAAATCATCACTCTTATCATACACTTAAGAGATGTTAAAAATTCTGTAATTATCCTAGATTAGGAATGTGCCGACAGACTTTAGAAATTGACTACTTGGATTTCATTATATCTTTTATAAAATGTCACAAAAATGTGGAGCCATTTTAACTACTGCTTGAAAACCTACTTGTGATTTTTTAACTTCTGGAATGAAAAGCACTGAGCTTTACTAGAGAACATACTTCTTTTCAAACTGGAACTTCAAACTCTTTGACCACAGAAAAGAAGAATATCATCCTTCTGAAAAAGAAAAGCAATTCTGGAATCTGGGAGTGGAATATTTATGTGCAAATGTATAGTTGTATATTTTTAGGAAACGGCAACTAGGGGAGGCAAAGGGCCTGGAAAATGCTGAAGTCTAAAGTAGGATTTTGCTATTGACATTAACCAGTGCATTAATTTCCAGTGGGTAGCCAAACTAAACATAGGTACCGCTGATCCACTGCCAAAGACTCCACTCTCCATTCTGAAATAGTGTTGGAAGCACCTTTGCAGACCTCTAAGCCACTATCTCCACACACACACAACTCTGCTCAGGCCCTGTATTCCTGTCTTGCAGCATCCTGTTATTTCAGTCTTTGGATCCCTCTGTACAGCTCTCAAAATCGTTGCTATCTGCTTCAGCTGAACCAGTTCAAGAACCAAGTCAATGCAAATATTTGTTCTAAGAAACATACTAATTAGACTTGACAGAATTTCATACATCCTTTCATAAGTATTCCAGAGGTAAAGGAGATATACTGCACTCTAAAAGACAAGTGCCCCAAATCCTCAGGTAACTATTTTCCTAGAAGTTCACAGGGAAGCAAGTGTATAGCTATCGTAAATACTTCTGCTAAACTGGAAGCCTTCCAGTAGGAGAAATACTACAGCATGATTTGCAGCTATCTATGGAACGACAGTCAGTAAAATAACTGGCGTCACAGCCTGATAGGATAGTGAGACGTTAATATGTGTTTTAAATCCCTCACTAGAAGGGGTAGGCAATTCAGAAGAACTGAAGGGAATGTGAAACAAAAGCAGGCCTGAAATACTCATAAGGGAAATACTGAGCAACCACTTCTTGTGAGCAACAGCTTCTGCTCTTTCTCTCTCGTTTCTCCCTCATAGACACATTTGGTCTACCAAATATGATTGATTGTGATTATTTGTCTTCAGTGAAGACACCTGAAAACGTGACACGGATAGCCCCACCTTCAAGCACCTGTACAGCTTTGAAATTTGCTTACACACAGATTCATAAAACTCAAGGAATTACTGTACAGAACTAGGAAACGGAAACAATCAGTACAGATGAGATGTGGTTTGCTCTCAGGTGGTCACAAACTTTCTGCTCGTAAGACCACGATTTCCAGTGAGGAACCTCACTTCCAGCCACACTCCCCCCAGTTCCTGCCCCTCGCGTGGAGGCCACTGTTCCCACTTGTGGGCTGCCCATACCCTCTGCTCAGGACTTCGTGCAGCCGCAAAGAAGATGGGCAGGGTATCGGGAGGGCCAGCTCTCTCTGCCCACCAGGTACTGCCCTGCGGGGCAGGAGAAAGGAGAACTCTATAGGGAAATTTATCTCGCGCTCCCAGCTCCTGAGAAGTCCCAGCCAGAGACCTTCCCCATTCCCAGGGCGGCAGAAGAGCCCACCGAGCCTCTCTCTTTCCCTCCGGGGAGCGGAGCACCCGCTGCCGCCTCATCGCCTGCGTTCCCCCGGCCGGAGCGGGGCCAGGAGGGAGGGAGAAAGGGAAGAGGGAGCGCCGGGCCCTCAGCCAGATCTGGACCTGCCAGGCCGGGGAACAGCCATCGCCTTCCCCCTTCTCCACTCTCCGCCCTTCCAGGCAACCCGCGAGGGCTCTTCCTGCTGCTCCAGCACTGCGCCCCAAGCGCCGGCAGCCGCTGCCCTGCCCTGCCCTGTCCCCGGGCTGCCTGGGAAAGGCAAGGCCCCAGGCCCCGCGGCCGCCGGCACCACTCCCGGTCCCGGTACCTACCCTCCGCAGGCTCCGGCAGGGAAGCCATGCTCCCGGGAAAACATGCTGCACTGCTCCGCTGAGTCAGCTCCCGGGTTCCCTCCTCGGGAGCCTGCTATTCCCCGGCCTCGCCATAGAGAAGGGCACGGGCTCCCTCCCGGCCCCCCGCGAAGCCGCGGCTCCCGCCCCCACCCCTCCTCCTCCTCCCGGGCCGGGATTCACCGGAGAGAAGAGAAGGGACTCCCACGGCCGGCACCGGGCCCCGGCGGGCAGCGGCTCAGGGAAGGACGAGGAGGAGGGATGGAGGAAGATGAGATAAAGGGGGATGGGGTGGTGACTCCTGCCCCTCCTCCGCCGTGGAAAATGAGTTCCCCCTAGAGCCCTCCGTTGTGGGGAGTCCACGGATACTGCAGGAGCAGCTGCTGGGACAGCCGAGCCGGGGATGCTCCTCGGGTCGTCCGTGATGGTAAGACAAGTACAGTGTTAGACAGGGAGAGCAGAAGGGTCTCTTTTTCAACTCTGCTGTAAAGCAAGATCACTTCCCCAAGCTCTCAGTATACAGTGGGGAAAGTGAGCACCAAGGCTCCATATATATGTCGATTCCTTTCAAGGGAAGGGTAAGAAGATACTAAATCCACTAGCCCATGGCATTTGGAGTGGGCATACTTGGCATATGTCAAGTACTACAGAGATTTGGCTCTAAGCCACTTATGAAATAGATCACTAATCTAACATGTAAACTAAGGAAGCTCAAATTTTGAGGAATCACAAACCCCTTAATCACATGTGTTTGCATTCACTCAATAGATTGTCGTTCCTGATAAAAATTGAGCGTGGCAAGATGCCCTTCCACTGCAAGAGTATGCACATACTTGTGTTTAAATGAGAACACAGAGCTCTTCTGGACAGTTTTTTTTTTTTTAAATTTTGATTCTCAATTTAATTCCATAGGATGATGTAATGTTTCCTCTTTACATCAAGGCCTTTAAAAGCAGCAGCTACAACCTTACACCAAGTGTCAGTCTCACACTGGTTTTGTTCTGACTCGTGAAGGGGACATAGGGAAACAGAATAGAGAATTTGCAGAGGAGCCAGAGAGAAAGGAAAAGATGCAAAGGAAGAGTACAAATAGAATGCAGAGAAATCAGACAGAAATATGAGATAATTGATATAGATGGGGGGGGGGGAAGTAAAAAGAAAAATAGAGAGCAAGCAGTTACATCAAAGGTTTAGGGATGAGTGCAGCATTTTCATCCTAATGCTTCCTATAAATTCTACTCATAAAATATCTGGATAGAAATGATTATGGGGGGGCTTCAAGGGTTTGTGGGTGAGAAAAGAGACTGCAAGGAGTAAGGAATCAAAGCAGGTGACAACTTTGAATAGACAATGAGAGTGACTACTTGCTGTTTTTAGTAACTTGCATGGAGTCCAAGTGATTCCATTTCCTCTTGTCTATTTCTTTTTTTTTCCCCAGAAGATGTGATGCTGGAGTATTGGCTAACTTATACAACCTACGTCCTTGCTCCAGTCCAAATGCCTCCCAGATGGACCCAGAGCACTGAACACAGCAGCACAAGCAGTTCTTACTCATTCACCTGAATCTCTGAGAAGAGATGTGACTGGGACAAGGCAAAGAGCCAAGCTTGCCATTTCTGCTGCATCTAGGAAGGAGGAAGAGACATTATTTTTTGCTGCTAGAGAGGGCTGCCAGCAGTAACTACTGCCCTCCCCATCTCAGGGTCATTATCAGCAGCACTAGCAAGCCTGGCCATCGTGAAAGCAAAGTATACAGTGAGGCCCAGGTCTTTCTGCCATTCTTGCTCTTTGGCAGCTTGCCACTACAGACAAGAGCCAACTTTGTTCACATTCAAAGCCACACCGGGCTCAGCTTTCACTTAACTGTCTCATAGCTTTACCTAACCTTCTGTGCAACTCCAGTGGTGTACAAAGCCCTCAAGATACACAAGCAAACCAGCAAGCAATTATTAAATACCTTAATTACTGTTCTAATTAGCCTCCTTTAGCAATAATGGTATGAATAAATCGCATGCAAGCAAATCACAGGACCCCTTTCTATTCCTCAACTTATAATCAAGCTAATGATTGTTACTATTTACCCTGCTGATGCAACAATATCACTAAATATAAGCTTTGAGTTGTACTAAGTAGATTCAGCTCCTATTGGTAGTTGCATTCTGATATGACTAATTCCGTGTACTTACCGTCTCAGATTGTAATCCATATATTTGTCTATAGTTGCATAGGTCATTATACATATTAGAGTTATTGTGTGTTTTAGGGACTGGCATACACTTTTCTGATTTTTCAGATATCCATGTAGCTATGTTAATACATGTATTACAGTAATTGGTGTTTACACCTTTTGCTATGTATTTTTCCAGTTTTTATTAGCAGAAGTTTTTCATTTGTTTAACTGCATTAGCATTTTATCGTGCTCACATGGGAAAAGTCTGTACTAGCTGTAACACAGCAACTAGTCCCTGCAATTTTATTAATTGAGTCATTGTGAGAACATCAGGAGCTCCACAGAAGCTGCGCAGTACCAGATAAACACAGCAGCATATCCTTCAAGGGTAAACTCTTCAGGCTAAAAACTGTATTTTTTAAATGTTTTACTACAATATTACACAAACTCATCGATGCATCCACAGATAGAAAACATACACGTTTTCACATTAACTGTTTCCACAGATCTATGCACACAGCTTCTATATATAGTACCGGCTGTGCACAGACAGCACCTCCCGCTGCGCACTTGGACCCATCTTTTTATGTCCAAGATTGACAGAATCAGGGTGGGATTCCTTTGAGTCTGGACAGACCCTCTTTCATGCCCCTTCATCCCTTCAGTTTGTTTCATTTCCTACACAGACATCTGCTCTCCCCAGCTTCACTCTCCCTTTCTCTCTCTCCAACTGCTTCTCTACACAATGCAGTATATATATATATACACAATGTCTTATAAAAGCACACAAACACTTTCCCTGCTGAGGCTGAAACTGCCCCAAAGTCCATCCATTACACAATGCCACACAAGCAACAGAGAAGATCTGATCAACCCTCCCCCAGCTATCTTTGCTCCCGTTCCTTCTAGATGTAAAATATTTTTAATTGGCATTGCAGGCAAGACGAGAATAAAAGCAGCTAAGCTGTTCATCCCCTACCTGAGCAAGGATCTCTCATCCCCAGCTGGTGAGCAGATGGAGACAGGGAACCCAGCTGCTCTCCTTTCCTTGCACTATCAATTATTCACGTAGGTTGCAGTGTCCTCCCTCTCCTTCCCTCCCTCCCTTTCTCTTCCGCTGCCCCCACCTGCGGCTGAATGGAGACTGAGCAGGTCGGTGCTGTCATACTTGAAACTAGAGATCATTGCCGATTGAACAGTCAGCATGCCGAGCAGCTGTGCTCTTAAGCAGGGAAGATTGGCCCTAGCAGAAGGGGACAGACTGGCAGCTCCAGAGGTGGAGCAGAGACAGCTCTGTACATCAACGTCCTGCTCCCTGCACTTCTAATCCCAAACCTGCAGGGATCACCTTTAAAAATTAGGGTGTTTTTTTTTTGCCACAGAAAAGCACATTTTTCTAGTCCTCTCATGTATAAAGGCAGTTATTTGGTGACAGTGAACGGGGTCATCAGGATTCATGAGTATAGATCAGAGTAGGAAGGGAAAATAGAAGATTGGAAAAATCTGAAACCTGCTTACGTAGTACTGATTTAGTATCATAGCAAAGGCACTAAAAGAGGATAATCTGAGGTAACAGGATGACATGGAACTTTCTGCAAATGCTTTTGGTAATCATGAGTCATGAGACTGACCTGTGGGTTGGCATGATTGTTCAGTCACAATTTTTGTAAATTATTAAAGAATTCCTACGTGGTACCAGCCTTAGGCAAAGGTAAAATGAGTTCTGGCAGCCTTAGGCCAAGGCTTTTAAAGCATTTTGCCTTTGTATAGGTCTACTACCTACAACTGGGTGAGAGCTTTAGATCTGCCTCATAGCAAAATTAGGTTCAATTCCCAAGCCAAATTAGCTGCTCTGTTTTGCACTGGAGTAACTGGTCCCATCGGTCTGCTGGGGGACCGTCCTACTATGTCAACTCAAGCATCACAGTAATTTCTTCTGTTAAATCTTCCCATGACCACAGATGTGGCAGAGGCACCACAGAGACAGAAAAAAAGAAACAAACAACAACACAGAAACCCCCCAACATATTATAATGCTCAAACAGAAGGTCATCATGGCTTTTCTGCCCTATTTAACTTTTCCTATCTTTTGAAAAAAAATTCTCCAGGAATTTTACCAGAAGTAATAAAGAGTTTTCTGAAATTACATTAAAAATAAAGTACCTAATAGAAATTGTTGGTATTGCAACCTCAATTGTGAGTAAGAAAACCAGCAGCTCTTTTTAAGAGGGCACTGTGATTGTTTTAATTATTATGTTTTCAAAACTTCAAGGATCAATCTTTGCAAAGCTTTTCTCCACAGTTATGCAGTCTTGAAATGCTTTGTTTTAAATAAAGAAAAAGTTAGCACCTTTTTGTTTTCACTTGAGCATGGGAACCATCAAGTACTATAGATGGAACAACAACAATTTTCCCATGGATTTAGTTTGTGCAGTTGTTTCAGGTCTAAGAACTTTGATTGAATCCACTGGAGCATTTACAAGACCCTTCTCTTGTACTGAATCTTTGATGACCTTCACTTTGCAGCCTTTCCCTCCCTTGGACCGTTTATGGGGAATCTTTTTTCCTGGTTGACCATTTTAATTAGTTTGTTAGGAACCTCTTCTCTGACCTAACAGAAAAAAATTCTCTTTGAGGTAGTTATCAAAGAAATATCAAAGAGATAATCATCAAATTATCAGAATATAATTTTAAGGAAATTACCAAATCAATAAATTAGCTTTGAGACCTTGATACCCTAATTTTGGTAGGATATACCTATTCCAAAGGTTACTAAGGGATAATGGTACACAGATAGATTGTCTAAAATGTGTTTTGTTTCCAGAAAAGTAGACTAAGAACAAAGCATGGTAAAACTCAACAAAAGTAAGAAAAGTAGCATTGTAAACATTTGAACAGCAGTCATGTTTGGCTTTCCAGTAAACAACAAATATAAATACCTGTGCATCTACCTACAGATATAGGAGCATAGATTTATACTTTTTTTTTCCTGAATATTAGACTCATACTAGACTAATTGTGTGATTATTTTGGTATCTTACAGTTTGAAATTAGTATTATTCATAACCTGATCAACACAATTATAACATCCTGCCATTTATACAAGTCTTTAAATCACCCTTAGATTATAAACTGACTGGGTCTTCACATATGTCTGTAAAGATTCTAGAAGATATTGTTTCTATATAAGTACTAACATTTCACATTTCCTTGAGACTTTTATTTGAAGATCTCACAATATGTTACTGATATTGGTTCCCATGATTACCAGTGTTCCACATAAGGATAAACTGGCACAGAGACACTAACCCTCACTGTCACCCAGGGCCAGCAAAAGGAGATAGAGCTCTGAGTCCATCAGTACAGTTGTATGAACAGCTTGAGATGCCTGCATACCACACTGACACAGGGATAGTCCCACTCAGTTCAGCCAGTGGATCCGCACAATGTCCGGAACGCTAGTGTTGATGCAATTAAGGGGACTGGAATAAATGGTCAGGGATGGAAATGAGATATGTTAGGACTCCTTTTCTTGCAAGCAACAGAATTTTAAACTGGCCCGTGAAAGTGCATCATCATTCTCTCAGCAGAGCTCTTGGATAACAACTCAGTTTATTTTCAAGCTTTAAGCAAAGCTGCCTGCTAGTAGAACTTAATGATGTGAGAAGTATTAATTTATTTGACTGTCATTACTGTATGAATTGGGGGAGATTGACAGTATAATTCTGGATATTTGTTAAGAGGAAAAATTCATTTGGAAGGAAATTATGGGATTACTTGCTAATTTCAGCCATAACTGGAATGGCCAGCATACAGAAAAGAGGAAGCAGCTCCTCCACAGACGTTCTCACTATGGACACAGCAGAAGGATAACAGAGATAACATTCAGGTTGCATCAAGGACAATTTCAGCTGTATCTAAGGAAAAACTGGTTCTTCCTATGAGAGTGGTTCAATGCTGAAAAGTGCCAAGAGAGGCCTAGTAATATCATTCTTGGAGATCTTCAGAAGATGTATGGACAAGGCCCTGAGGAACCTATTCTATCTTTGAAGTTGTCTGTTTTGTGCACAGTAGTTGACCTAAATGAGACCTTTCCCTACCAATTTATTCTATTTTTGTATTCACTGCATGTTAGAAAATCCATGGCATGAAATGTTCAAAAGTTCAAAGTTCGTAATTTCAGTACAATATGTAAGAGCTTCAAGTTCTGCAGTGTATCAGATCATAATAAAGTTTAAATTATTCACCAATGGTTTCCACCCAGAAATCAAGGGCTCTAATCATTCAGCAGGTAAAAATTTTCTTGCCATATGCGAAAGTATTTGGGAAATCAGAGAGACTTTGTAGCATCCAGCAAGTCTTGCCCTTGAAGTATATCACAGGTGCTCAGTGAGAGGATAACTCAGGGAGATGGAAAACATGAGATGTGAGGACAACTCTACCAGAGGACGGCACTCTAATAAGCCTGTATTTAGCAAATAGTAGTGCAGTGTCTATATCATAAAAACACCAAAGAGAAAGGTGTTCCTAGGCTCTATGGCACAATTAACTTCATGATTGCCTTTAACTAATAATTTTAAAAAAGGAAAACTTTCTTTACACCCTCACTCAGCCCAGTCCCTCAAAAGCAGTGATGCATGGATATACAAAGCCAGTTCATGCCTGTGAATTACATGTGAAATCAAGGCAGAGAAGTGAAAGGATTGCCAAGGGTCATGATAAAACAAATAGATGGACAGAAGAGACAGAGGTTGTTAGACTGATGAAAGGCTGAAGAGCACATGGGTGAACATATGGGCCTTGCCTGGGTTGGATCAACAGGTTTAAACCATTTGCAGTAATAAAGTGGTATTCAAACAAGAGTAATAATAGCCGCCTAATCCAAACAGAAGGAGAAGAAGCACAGACAAGGTTTTTTGCTATGTGTGTACCCACAAGTTTCCAAACTGGTGCTTGCTGTTAGACAGACACACAGGATGGGGAGGAAGGGAGGTCAGACCAGGATGCAGTGCAGGTGAAGACAAAAGAGAAAGGCAATCAGACAAGTAAACTGCTTTTGCAGAATTAGGGATAAAGTTGGTCTCAATTCCTCTCTATCCAGATAATCTGAACCGTCTGGGATTATTCCCCACAAACATCATCCGCAACTGTGAAAGGCAGAGAAGGGGTTAAAACAACTCTCAGCTCAAAGGGTGGTGGGAACGGCCCCTGTCAGACCTACCCAAGCTGCGGAATCCCCGGCGACAGGACACTCAAGCCCCTCTCCACTGGCAGCAGCCCCCTCCTCTGGGACATGAGAACAATGCGGCGGCCCCTTTAATAATGGGAGCCGGTGCTGATTAGTGTGGACGGCACGATCCACTGCGGAGCGGGAGCCGGAGCGGGGCGCCCACAAACAGGCTGCCGTACCCGGAGTGTGTTCGGGAGACCCGAAAGGGCTTACAGCCCCGGCTCGCTTATAAATATAGGCGGGGTGGGGGCAGAGGAGTCGTGCTGATTTCTTGGACCTGGTCAACACCTGAAATATTATGAAATGGTGTACTTGGGTGAAACATTTCCGTTTTGATTTTTTTTTTTTTAATTGAAAGGGGATGCAAGATGATAGCTAAGGAAAAAATCTCAGCCCTACTTGCGAGGGTCCCCGTTCTAAAAGAAAATGTTCTCGGAGACACCTGCAGTGAAGGGATTTGCTCAAAGTCACTACTGGAGGCTTTGTAGCAACTGGAATTTGATCTGAGATTACCTGAATCAGAGATCAGAGCCTCAGTTACAGGAACGCTCTCCTTTCTTCCCCTTTCCTTCTTACTCTATGTCAATAAAAGAAAAGCCTGTGATACAATGCCTTTCTCAATCACGGAAAGAAGAGGACATTGTTACTTACTGGAATCGGGACAGTAAACAAACAACACGCGGCCTGTTCACAATTAATTCCTCAACAGAATTTCATCAAAAAGCACCTACCAATTATTCCACAATGACAGGCCACGTGGAAAGCAGTAAAGATGGTTGGTTTATGCAGAGCATTAGGAGACAAAATAATGGATCATTTATCTGTTAACCAAGAAGGACACATAGAGAATAAGGAGGGTCCGGTAGTATATGTACAACAGCCAAGAATAGTAGATACTTGCTTTGACAAATACTTGGCCTATATAATGACTTAAAAATAATCACTTCATGACATTCAGTAAGAAAGTGTCTATGACTTAGGAACCATACACTAACATACATAACACTGGGTATATAGATACCCAGAAAATCTACCAGTGAAGAATGTGGGGGACATTTTGCTTCTGCGAATGGCTAAAAACATGTCCTAATGTGTTTGTACAGTACACATCACAGTAGGATATGGTTCTACATGGCATGTGTGGGCTGTACAGTATAGGTACACATATATTTATAAAATACATATATTCTGTTTATCAGCTCTGTAGTAAAAACAGAATTTATGGCTTCAAGTTTACTTATTACAAAGAAGTGCTCCCTAAAGTTTTTGGAGTACTGTCAGACAACATTTCTACAAAATAGTGTTTCAACATCAAACTTAAATGAAAAAAAAAAAAAAAAAGGAAAAAATGATTTTGTGGCCAGTTTGTTAAGCACCTCACTGGCCTGGAGAGCACTAAGAGCACTAAGCACCACTGAAAAATCAGCCTGCATAAAGCACCTTAGTTAGTAAGAATCCAGTAAAATTCCTAGGCTGCATGGAGCTAAACTACTACAATTAAAAAAAAATCCAAGTAGATTGCAGTGAAATCAGCTCACTCACTTCCCTTAAATGGGGTGGAGGAGGGAATCAAATGGGTAGGAGTGAGAAAACACATGGATTGAGATAAAGACAGTTAATAGGTAAAGAAAAGTCTGCATATGCAAGCAAAGCAAAACAAGGGATTCATTCACCACTTTCCATGGGCAAGCAGGTGTTCAGCCAGAACAGCAGGGCTCCATCATGCATCATGGTTACTTGGGAAGACAAACACCATCATGCCGAATGTCCCTCCCTTCCTCCTTCTTCCCCCATCTTTCTATACTAAGCGTGACACCAAATGGTGTGGAATATTCCCTTTGGCCAGCTGGTTTTAGCTAATCTGGGCTGCGTCCACTTCCAGCTCCTTGTGCATCTCCAGTCTCCTTGCTGGTGGTGTGGGGTGAGAAGCCAAAAAGGCCTTGACTCTGTGCAAGGCTCAGCAATTGACTAAAACATCTCTAAATTATCAACACTGTTTCTAGCACAAATCCAACCCACAGCCTTATACTAGGTACTTTGAAGAAAACTCTACCAAAACCAGCCCAAACCAGCACAGCATGGGATAAAAAGCATTCAGCCATTCTCAGGCAGCAAGTGGTCTTCTATAAATTGCAGACCTGAAATAAAGAATGCCAGCAATACTTTGGTGACACATAAAACTGAGAACAGGGAAAATCCAGCAATCTTCTAACACCAAATAGACCTGCACAAACTAAAATGTAATGAAAGGAGGACTAGATGTTTACTTCCTTCTCAAAGAATACTAAGAATTGATAAATATATTGATATAACTGATGTAAGTATATTTGTGGAATGAAAGGCCTGTAATCAATAGTGGGACTCTACCAAAATGAGGCTAGTTAGATTTGTTAAGCAGTAAATATTTACCCTTGGTTATTTGCATAACTAACCAGCCCATCTGGCTTGGTGTGAATGCTGTGAAGAGAACTCAGAAGGGTCAACAGGTAAACCAGAGACTTTAGGAACAGCAAAAACAATCAGTTACTCTCTCATCCTAAAGAGTATTGCATAGGCATGTCAAATGTGGGGAATCAGCTAACCACAGCCTTGTTTATAATACCAGTATTTCATTTATCACCCCAAAACAGTGATTTCTTTTCCCCTTGAACTCATCCACAGTGTTCATCTGGATAATATCAGGTATGATTTTCACCCTTTTCTATATGTTCTTCAATCTGTTCCACTTCAGTTGTCTGACTTACCACAAAAACCTCTTACTATGACAATTTCTAGCCCAAACTTCTCCATTTAGAGAGCCACAATTAATAAGAAGCCTTGATTTTGTCTTCGTTTTGTTTGGAAACATGTTTAAAGTCAGGTTCTACACTGCTTGTTTGACTTACCAGTTTCAATACAACTTGTAAGAAAAAATATTTAGGCTGCAAATTCACAAAACATAAAGTAAGAGCATAAAAATAATCTCTGAAGTGATCTCTAGAAGTGTTTTAATGAGTCATATTTTGGTTTTTATTACATTAAATAAGCCATACATACCTTGCATGGAAAGGAACTTATTTCTGCCTTCTCCAGCCCCATAATCAAGTGTGTCGATATGGTAGATACTCATGTTGCCAGTTTCATGTACTTGAGGTTTGGACTTTTAGAAATTTTGAGACAGGCTTAACAAAGTTCACCACAGCTGGACTGACATGGAAGGACACTTCAAGGTAGGGTTGCAAGGGAAAAGCAGCAAGCAGAAGCAATAGATGCAGAAAGCTGCAGTTCTCAATATAAGCAAACACTTGTCAGGGATTTTGCATAAATAAGATCAATGCATCATTTGGCCTTTACAGTGCTCCTAAGAAATGGTATAAATCACTTCACATCCATACATTCCTCATGCTACCCTGTCCCCTACTTTGCAAATATCTTTTAAGAACAGAAGGTGAACAAAATATTGCCAAGGAAGCAGAAGAGTCAGCTCTCATTGTGGAGGCCCTTTATCTTTTCTTCAGGTGGCCAAATGTACATCCCATAGCAGTGGCTGAAGAAGAAATTTAGGAAGTCTTGATGATGGTCAAAGTTGTTGCTGAGTAGCTTGATGAGCAGGGGAATCTAGGTATAAGCAGCACCATTATGTATCACAGACTTGGCAACTTCATCAGTATTAGTGGAGGCTTGAAGACTTTGTCAATATTAATCTCAAGCAGGATCTCAAGCAGGTGTACACTGGAAACTTTTGAGAGATCTGGGTGTCACATACTGCCACAAATTCAAATGTGAGAAGTAAAGGGTCATATAACAGTGATTCCAACAAAATGCTACTATTCCTTTTAATTTTTTTTAATCAAGCAAGACAGAATTTGGAGGAAGCAGGGAGGAACAGAGGAGGCAGTGGACAAGAATATATACTGTCACGGTTTGTGGGGTTCAGGGAAGGCTCAGACCAGTGGGTTCTTGCAGCTGAGTTGTAGTTTTTCCCTGCCAAACCTGGCAGGGGGGCTACCTGTCTTGCCCTGGGGGCTAACCCCAGCCGCACCCAAGCACCAGACAAGAGACAAGCAGCTGGTTACAGCAGGAGATGATCAGAGCTGATCTCAGCTGGAGCTGATCTGCTTTATTTTACAAAATGGAAGGTTCTTATAGGGCAGATAAGGAAGGTTTGAGAACAGGGGAAAGGTATGCAAAACTTGGATAAGGTATTGGACAATTAGCAGGGGTTGACAGAGAAAAAGGGGGGATACATAGCTTTTCAGATAACTTTTAAGTACAGAGTTGGTATGGGAAGATGCCCTCCCAGGACACTGTCCAATCAGGAACTGTCTACTTTCTCCTATGGGAGAAAATTTACAACCTAACAGAATAAGAACATGAACATAAAATGGAGGTCTCAGTCTATCTGTCTGATGCTGTCTGGCCCATGCTGTCAGATGCAGATTCCTTCCACCTGTTAAACTCCTCTTCATCTTCCAGCCCATCTCCAAAAATATACCTCATCAGTAGTTCCAGTATATTCAAAGACGTCTCTTCAACTAGAACTATGATCTCTCAAGCAGTGAGTGTCACTGAGAGCTTTTCAAATAGTTAAGACTGTCCTCTGAGTCACTCTGACATTTTTCATCAGCAAGGGATTTCACAAAACAGTTTTATGAATCCGAGGTTGCCAACAGTCAGTAAACTTGACAAGTCTTCCCAAGGAACAGAGGCACCATTGCATGGATCCTCACTGGCATCAAATATGAGTTCAGTCCAACACAGATGGCCATGAACTATGACCTCTCTATCCTGAAATTCTTCCTTCAATGGCAATCTTCTCATTTTCACAGAAAGACCCTTTGCAACCAGTCAGCACTTTCTCATGGAAACAGACACAATGTGGAACAAGCAGACCTGCATAGTTATCACCATTAATAAATTCTCAAAGCCATCAGTACAAACAGATATACAGTTAATTCCATATATTGAGTGTCCTGATTTTTACTTGCCTACAGTGAACAAGAAAGCTATCTCTCAGCAACAGAAGCCTTGATAACACAGAGTTCCCCTTTTTAAACAATAGGAGTTACAGTAATCACCACTGCTGCCGCCTCAGGAGAAAGCAAAAGTGGTGCACTGCTTTCACAGCACTGATTTACAAAGAGTAGGCTGGACTGGCAGTGATGTGGCACAGTGCTCTTTATGATACTGTCCCTGCAGCTGATCGCTGACCTTGAAAACAGTCGTTTCCCTCCAGAGGAACAAACATCTGAAACATTGTCACAATGCCATGATAGAATGTACCAGAATAACAATTCAGATGCCATACAAACTGCAATACTATAAGGCATGACAATGGCACATACCAGAAATGCATTATGATGTGCTTTCGCTAATTTGGCAGTGTCCATTAGGAATGCAAATCCATGCCAGAACTAGACAAAACCTGTACGTATCACTAAATAAACTAAC
>NW_020955881.1:336308-338353 GCF_003031625.1 Empidonax traillii
TTTTTTTTGGATTAAGTTCTCTCTCTCTGGCCTTCCATACTTGAGTTGTTGTTCTGTGTCTTTGTCACACTTACTTTAGACTATGGGCACCTTAGGATGAGAATAGGCACCAAGGAGCATGTGGGATTCTGTACTGCATTTGCTATAAAGCACAACGCTCAGAGAGGGGACCAGTACCAATAAGAGCAGTGAATCTTTTTCTCCAAAGCACAGCTCATCAATAAAATAGTCAAGTGATCTCTTTGCCTGACAACACCTCCCCCATTCTTCCCCCCATCTATTTACTGCAAGAATCTGAAGAAAGTGCAGCTTTATACAATAGGAATGTAAGAGCACCTCATGGAAAGACACTGTGGGTCCCATTAGTGACAGCAAATGATGCCAAATTCCTGCTCAGGAATCTGCATTCTGCAACAGGAACTTCAACCTCTTTTACTCCTCTCACACCTATTACGTTTTAGTCCACAGTTATTTAGTATCACAGTGAGTTGGATAGATGGTGAATTCCAGCCCAAGGAATTTTAATATTAAATTATTTTAAATCAATATAAGATATAATTATGAATATGATTATTTAATATAATGATTTAATTATTAATGTATATTAATTATACAATTGATATTTAAAAGATTAAAATATTAATTAATATTTTAATGCTGAGTGGTAATTCCCAAATATTTCAGGTGTGGTTCCCTAGCAGAACCATCTAATGCTGTTGAAAGGAAAAGGGCATCCACCGTTCTTCAACATAGGAACAGGCAATGAGGTCCTTTCTCTTCTCCTGTGGCCGTACTGGCACTTCCTGCATGTTTTTGTGACTGTTGGTTTACTGTTACAAGAGAAAATAGTGGTTTTTTCCTTTTTACTTGTTTATGCCTTGTTAGCAATTCAGAACATGTCAGAGAGGGCTTCAGTGTATAACAGGTTTGGCAACATAAGCAGCAAGAACATGTCACTAGGACCAGAGAGGAAGATAAGGAACAGAAACTCTGTGGCAATTACACATTAACTTTTCTCACTGCATCTCATGTCCTTTGCTTGAAAGCTTTCCCATTTTAGAATGGTGCAATTATGTCTAGAGAAAAGAATGTTCCATCGAAAACAGTTCAGCATCTACAGGTCTTATTTTCTCTTATTTCCAGAGACACCTAGTACAGTCCAGAATGATAGCAAATGACCTTCCTGTGTTCTTTTAACTATTCTCAATTGATTCCTTAATTTCATCTTGCAACTATTTTTTTCTGCTCATTTGCTCTTTCAACACTAGGTATTCCACTTAATTCTTTCACCATATTCTAGCAGTAGGATCTTAACTGCTCTCCCTCTTCTTCACCTTCAGTGATCACCACCAGACATCTCCTCCTCTGCCTGATCCAGGAACATAGGTTACATAGGAACTTTAGGTGTGCAGACAGCCTTGGAAACATTTTTCATCTTGAATATGACTCCTCACTTTCAGTGAAGAGAAATCTATTAGTTCTGCACAACATAACAAGTGTCTCTGACTTGTCCTCTCTAGATTTATGCTTTTCAGGTATCCTTCAGACAGCTGAGGAATTATTAGCAGCAGTAGAAGCTCTTCTTGTAATATCAGTCCTTCTGTGGCCACATCTCAGCTACTGCAGGTAGAAGACAGCCATGCCGAAAAACCTCACCACACAGTAACTACACCTGTGATAACTTTCAACCATTATCCTGTAAGAACCGGAATAAGCTGGAAGACAAGAAGAGATTGCCAGCTCCCAAGAAATGTATGAACATTCAGCTATGGCAGGTCAAACAACTGGTTTTCTCAAAGTTACACACATTTTTTGAATACCCAAGCATTGGCATCTTGCTTTCTTTGGGGTTTTGCTTTCTCCTGCCTAAGACATTATACTGACCAGAAGCCTATCAACCAGAGGCCATGGTTGCCCTGTGGTCTCTGTAGATGCAATGCAATGATGCATTTTGCTTAGTCACAAGGGTGACTAAGCAAAACCTGGAAGACAAAGGAGAGGTAGACAAGACGGGAAAAGTGGTTCAGTAGCACTTTGTCCCTAGT